>NC_048318.1:1517177-1725347 GCF_013100865.1 Trachemys scripta elegans
TCAACCTGTGGAACTCATTGCCACAGGTTATTGAGAAGGCCAGAAGCATAACTGGATTCAAAAAGAATTAAATAAATGCATGCAGGACAGGTCCATCAATGGCTGTTAGCCAAGATGGTCAGGAACACAATCCCCATGCTCTGGTTCCTCCTAAATATGACTGTCATAAGCTGGGACTGGACAACAGTGGATGGATCACTCAACAAATTGCTCTGTTGTATTCATTTCCTCTGAAGCAACTGACACTAGCAACTGTCAGAAGACAGGATACTGGGCTACATGGACCATAGGTCTGACCTGGTATGGCCACTCTTATGTTCTTATGTAATTAATGTGAAAATTAGTGGATGTTTTTGCACAATACATGATTCTTACTGTTTTTTTACACATATATGTCTGACATTTTATTAGATATTCACAGACAGAAATTTGTTAAAGATGCAGTTAAGATTGAGATTCTATACTTATTATAAGGACAAAAATCATTCTAAGAGCATTGCAGTTACCCCAAACTGACAAAATTAAAGACCTTAATTCTGAATGTCCTGGTGAAAAATAGGAGAAATTCAAAACTTTTTAAAACATGGAGATGTACAGTTAAGGTCCCCAAAAATGCTACTTTGACCCTGTAGTGTCACTAGCACTAACTTCCCTTTTTTCCTCCCCATTCACACCTAAGATCTGATCCTGCAAACTTTTACTCATGCAGTTCAGAGGGTCATGCTTCCACACTGAAAGATGGGAATTTTTTGATCAAGGACTTTAAGAGGTTTGCAGACATCTTAATAGGCAAAGCCACTGCACTCGTACAGTGGCCAAAACACGACCATCCTCCCATCTTTCTTATGTTCTTTTCCCCATAAGGGCTCTGAGACATAGCTGTGTGAAGCCAGTTGTAAGTGTGATGCTTTAACCACAGGAGCCCTTTCAATACAAATTGAATAATTCCATGATCTAGGCTTAAGTCTGTATATACAGATTCAATGTGTTCAGCTACACCTGTCGAACTGGTGGCACGCAGAATGCCAGTGAAGAAGAGATTCTTCAGCATGCTATGTGTATTTTTGTGGACTTCTGTATGTTAATGAAGGTGACTAAAGTTTGCACAACCACTGATTGACTAAGGGCAACGCTCTTGTCTGTGTGCTCACCTATTTTATGGATGGATAAGTCTGTCTTGGAGTTTGGTTTTTTTCCCCCCATCAGAGCATTACTATAGGAATGCAGCTTTCTGTTTTACTTTGGGTTAACTCTTACATGAACTCTGAACTTGGGTCCTGCCAGAAATATATTACTTTTCAGTTCATTCTTGCAAAGTTAAGGCCACTTTGCACTAATCTGTCTTGTAGAACCCTTGTTTAAGAATCAAAAACGAAATTTAGGGGGATTGGAGACCTCTGGTAGCTGGTAATGGGACATAGCACAAAAACTGTGCAAATACTGCAAAAAGCTACTTGCAAACTGTTCAATTACATGTGCATATTCTTAGCTATATTCACCACAATTTTTAAAGTTTCACAAACATTTGTACCAGTGAATACTTGTTTACAAGAATATTTTCAGCATGTGGAAGTCTCACAAATACTTAGGCAAGTATCTGAAGCAGACAGAACTTGCTCAAGCCCTCTTGCTTCAATATCTAATAATGGATCAAAAAAAATAAGAACATCCCATGTCTAATATAAACCATTCTTGGCACAAATAGTAAATGTTCCCATTGGGTGAAATGTTTGCATAAAGTAACAAATTCGAACAAATGCTTCTATAAATACATCAGCCTGCTTGCAAACAGAAAAAAAAAAAATCCAGTCATTAAATATGCTGTCACAAGAACCTGTCCCAGATTCACATGGAATATTCACCCGTAATCGAGGGTTCAATTCCAGCCTAAAATGGCAGTGATAAAACAATTAAATAGCTACTTGCTGTTTAGTGACTCAAGTGAACAGACACCCATGTAAAAAAAAGTCACCACCACAAATGCTACTCTTTGCTATCAAGCTCAGCAGAGAGGTCAAAGTAGAAGTCTGAACTCGTATCTGGAGCCTAGAGTTCAGGTTAGGAGGTCAACTGACAGGGCAGCACCACTGCTCAGACAGTAGCTGTTCTGGACCAGAAACCACCTTTACTTAGAACAAGAATTCGGGACGCCAGGACTGGCTGACCCAGCCTCAGTCACATCTGGTCTGGGATTTTAGATGTCTTACTTTTCCAAATTCAAGTTTGTAGTACAAGTTGTCATCACCCTGCTCAGCCTGATTTTTGGTTGTTGCCTGGTTTTGTAGTTCAGCGGGAAGGTCATGATGTCCTGCCAGAGGAAACTCCTCACACTCTTCTCCATGCACTCGAGTTGGCCTGTGAGACACTGGTTTCTGGGGGGGGGGAAAAAATGTGAGATTTAAACTTAACTACATTATTTCAATGCAGGAGCAGCTCATGAATATAAGACCCCTGTAAGCTTTGGGTGTAAGAGCAATCTGAGGACACTTGTTCTGTGGGTCAGTGGAGACTAGACACGTTGTAAAGAGGACATGCTCGAACTTCAGTAGAGGGGAATGAGCAAGAAATAGTGCCACTGCAGATTTTAAGTGGTGGACAACCTTGTCAAAGGTGCAAAAGTGACTAGCTGGTGGGAATAAAGGAAGTGGTCTTCTGTGCATGTCATTTGGCAGTTGCAGGAGATGCAAACATTTAAAAAAAAAAAAAAAGACAACACTTGCTAATTGCTGTTGCAGATTCTCTTAATACTTAGAACAGCGGATCAACAATGCTATGCACAGCAACACACTAATAACAACAGATTCTAGTTTAAGCTGGAAAATACCTAGAACAAGAATTGGTGGGTAATTCTTTTATTGAACATGGAAGCGTTCAATACATTTAATCAGGCCATGGAAGATAGAGAGGTGGTGTTCACAGAGAAGCAGGCCGAATATTGATTTAGACTCTTGATATCGGAAGATACAATAGATCTTAAAGGGCATCTGTGAAAATGAAGGTAGGTAAAATGCAGACTCAGGGTATCATGGACTCAGGATTTGTTCTACTTTGCTGTTTCTATGCTAGACGAAAAAAAGACACTCTTGAAACCTTGCAACAGGCCAGACCAATAAAGAATGCACAATGGCAAGAGATGAGAGAGTTTTATTGGCTTATGTATGTAATGACTGCGTTACTTATGAGCATTGAGGCCACTAGCATCCCAAAAAAGTGCCAATAAAACGTTTGTACCGCTTCACCCAGTCATGCACCATGGCTTTCAGAGAAACCTGTTCATAAACAGCTTGAATATGATAAGGCAGTAGTTAAGCTATTTTGTAGCTCTTCCGCCATAAAGCCAAAGTCCTTGAGCACCACAAGCCCAATAGTGCACATGTCAAAAGAACTCCCTCAATGACCCAGAAGCAACTCTCTAAATCAACGGTTCTCAAACTGTGGGTCGGGACCCTGAAGTGGGTCATGAGCACATTTTAATGGGGATGCCAGGGCTGGCTTATACTTGCTGGGGCCTGGGGCCCAAGCCCCACCACCCAGGGCCCAAGCCCCACTGCCCAGGGCCAAAGACAAAGCCCAAGGGCATCAGCTCAGGGTGGTGGGACTCAAGTTACAGGCCCCCTGCCTGGGGCAGTGAGGCTCGGGCTTCGGCTTTGACCCTGCCCCGCCCTCCCCTCCCCCCGCCTGGGATGGTGGGGCTCGGTCCCCCCCTCCTGGGGTCATGTAGTAATTTTTGTTGTCAGAAGGGGGTCGTGGTGCAATGAAGTTTGAAAACCCCTGCTCTACATGAAAGTGTGTATTTTAAAAGCCTTCTAAAACAAATTGGGCCTTTTGGGAAGCTAGGAACTGACAACCTCCCCTTGCAATTTTCTAATGGTATAAAGCACTGTTTTTGTTTTGTTTTTTGGGGGGGTGGGGTGGGGATGGGGGGGGGAGAGGTGTCTTGCTAGGTCACATAACATCAGACCTTCTACCCATCATTTGGGCAGGACTGAACGTGGCCAGCCCTAAGCCTTGGGCTAGTGTTATTTTGGGAAGCAAACTCCACATTTTAAAAGGAGGGGTCTAGAAGGAAATGTTGATCTGGAAGGCCGACAAACAAAACAACACCCCTTCACCTCCCACCCCAGACAGCTATAGGATGCGGTTTAAAATGCTAGCCCTGGAAGTGGATAAAGAAAAAGAAAGTGACCTGGAGTCTCTCTCAACTGTTGGCTCTGCAGGGCAAAAGGAGGTTGCTCATACAGAAGTGAAGAAGAGCATTGGCATATCTGCTCCCTGTGTATTCAGGGCTGATGGGCAAGAAGGAGCCATCTTTACAGTCCTGCTCTGAATAATGATAGTACTTTAATGGTGGTTGTTTCAGTAAGTTTCTTTTCATGTGGTTTTCAGTGGAGCTTGCTTTACCTGAATGAATAGTAATAAGAGGGGAAGAAAAAGTAACCGGACAGTCTAGGCACACTACTCGGTACTGTAAAGGCATCTCCTTGGGTCTCTCAACCCCAGTGAATTTAAACATATGGGATAATAATTATTAAGTGACAGCAATAACCCATTTTATTTTACCCTTTATTGAAAAGATCCACTGCACTGTGCAGTTGGCTGATTGTATAGGGCTCAGGATCTTCACACAGTGCAACAAATAATTTATGATCACTCTACTAGACTTAGCTCAGCCACGAGTCAGCCCCTCACTTACAT
The DNA here is from genome assembly GCF_013100865.1 of Trachemys scripta elegans. Classification (NCBI taxonomy): domain Eukaryota; kingdom Metazoa; phylum Chordata; order Testudines; family Emydidae; genus Trachemys; species Trachemys scripta. The sequence continues at coordinate 1,521,873 of NC_048318.1, forward strand.
TTCTGCTTGTGCTGACACCCCAGACGCCTCCTGGAAGTTCGGGTGGGCCTGCTCCTTTGGGCACTGTTTTGCAGGATGCTAGCCGGCGACGGACCTGTTTCATAGTTTTGCTAAGCTGCCAGTAAGAAAGACAGATCAACAAAGTGCTAACAAGTATCAGAGGGGTAGCCGTGTTAGTCTGGATCTGTAAAAAGCAACAGAGAGTCTTGTGGCACCTTTAAGACTAACAGATGTATTGGAGCATAAGCCTTCGTGGGTGAATACCCACTTCGTTGCGTCTGATGAAGCAGGTATTCACCCACGAAGGCTTATGCTCCAATACATCTGTTAGTCTTAAAGGTGCCACAAGACTCTGAAGTGCTAACAGATTGACAGTTTAGTGATAGCTTGCTGCTACAAATGAGGAGAAGGCCAAAAGGTTTATCACAAGGTAGAAGACATCACAGCTGAAAATAATCGTCACTCAAAGTGGCCAACATCATCTTGGGCGCTCCATTGCACCCTCAGGCAAAGTATCAGTTGCTTGACTGTTGGGGGTAATCCACTGACAGGTATGTGACCGGCAGCTGCAGTGCCTTGCAAGCATACCTCAAGTCTAATCCATAGGACAGTTCTTGGTAAAAGAAAGAATTTTGTTTATGGCCAATTCACTCCTTGACCAGTCTGTTATGATTGCCAGGAATGTGGCCCATTAGTATGTGATCACCAACAGTTTGTTTCACTTGCCTCAAAGCTGTCACAGCCTGACTTTGGTTCCTACTGACCTGTTTTAGATTTGGACTTTGGGTCTAGACATGAGACATTCTAGATCCCATTCCTGCTACCCAATCACAGGTGCTGTGTGATTAGCTCAGAGAAAAACCTGTGCTTTAGTCAATTTAGCCTCAATTCTCTTACCACCAGTAATCTGTGCACGAGAGGGAGAAGGGATTTACCCCCCCCCCCCCAAAAAAAAATCTGTTAGAAGCCAGTACCAGAAGCTGGATGTCCACCTTGATCCAGCTGATCCAGTTCTGAATGTCCTATATACTGACACAGACACTGAGCAACATTAACCCAGAGTGGTGGTTTCTTTTTGTTTTAATATAAGCAGGTCTAAGGGCTTAGGATACAGAAAGATACCATAATTAGAGGGCGCACTGAACCAAAGCCCCAGATACCTCTAAACTTCACTGAATTTGGATTGGGAACTGAACTGTTAAACTCAAGCACAGACACATAGGATAGTGAGTAATTTTTTAAACTGCCAAGATAAATCATAAGCACTGTTATGAACTTTAAAAAGGCAGCTGGCCCCTACCTCACACATTCCACAAGGCTTTAGTTATCTCACCCCTTTGTTCCTGGGTAGTCAGGCTGTCAGTGGGGAGAGGACTCCATCTAGTGCCTTCTACCCAATGACACACACCAATGGGGAAGAACCTTTATTTTATGGAGGTTTTACTTCACTTCTTTGGAGGTGTTTCACTAGCGGAGATGCAAGCATTCCCTTTAACTAATGATGGATTAAATTTAATTGCAGCATTCTTAATAGGGATATTTGTTGTTAGTTTTAATACTGAGATTATGGCTAAATGGAACCTCAACAATATCAAGAATCCAAAAAAAAGTTCCCTATATAATAGCTTTGTACTTTACATTCAATGCTTTGTGGTGGTAAACACACAATGACATCCAGTCCATAAAAGGCGAGACTGGAGTAAAACCACAAAACATACCATCATCTTCCACCTCAAGGACAGGTAAGTGTCACGAGTGAGATGTACAAAAGGTAAAAGTAGGGTAAGCGAAGTAAAGCATTGTAATGTTATAATGTAATGACCCAGTTATAACAATAAAACTCACACACATGCTTCCCTTGTAATTCTAAGTGTCAGAGTACTTGCAAAGGCTTTACGTTCATGATATGCAAGCTCATTTCTAAAGGAGAGTGCTTCTGTATCGCAGTTGGGGAAGTTTTAATGCTATTTGTTACAGAAAGTATGTTTTCATTCTGGGCATACAACAAATGGAGGTTGTGAGATTGTTGGCTGTCAATAAACACTCACTGTGTTGGCTTGTTGATAGAACAACTGGCTTTGCTTCTCTCTTCCCTCTTCCTCCCAACTGGCACGAAGCTGCTGCACAGGGATCAAGTTGGTACCAGAACTGCAGATGGCAGATGCTGCATTACTTCGATACACACATGTATTCCTCTTAGGGGTCAAGTGCAGTGCAGAATCCGAACATCGCATCACAACAGAGCTTTCTTTTTCTGCCTGCAGTGATGGGGGGGAAAAAAACCCACACAAGTCCAGAACAACCGTCTTACCGAAGTCACTCATTGAGTAAATCCACGCACGTGTTGACAGTTTGCTGCCTCTGGGATTTTCATTCACGTGATGACAGAAAGGTAGCAGTAACAGATGGATTTTTGCGGTTACACCCCCCTGTGGCTCCGCACTCAAGGGTTGAGTGCACCTGAAGGTTAGTGCCCCCTCACCAAGGTGATCCCTCATGGAACTGAACATGTGCAACAAGTTTATTAAAGGGAATTGCTGTGCTAACCTCCCTTCCTCATTCATCCCCTCCTGCCGGAGTTCAAAGATACAAGCAGGGCAAAAGTATAGCTCTTCAGAGGCAATACCTCTTTCTTCTTCTTCCTCTGCTGACAAGGCAGGGGAATGGGGAAGAGAGCAAGGAGCTAGCCCAGTCCAGCCCAGCGACATGTAGCTCAAGCAGATTGCAGTCAGAAGAAACTAGCTAGGAAGGTTCTAGAGGTACTGCAGGTTGGAACATGCACTTGAGAAGGCTCATGCTTAACTACCAGTACCTAAAAGACCCCAAAGACAGAGCTAGGGAAACTCCCAGCCAGTCACAAACTAGTGCACAAAACGTAACATTAGGAATCCTGCAAGGGTCGTATCTGTAATAGACACCTCAGCAATGGTTTTCAGTTGTGAGTTCCCTGCTGGTCTTCACTAGGACATAGATCTCTGGACATTAAGTCTGTGCAATATGCCTAGAGTCAAAGAAGCTGGGGAAATAATTGCAAATTTCCTGACTTTCTTAAGAGACAAGCCTTAAGATTGTATAAATAGTGGTTGTATTTACACAGGAATGTTTGCTTTTGAAGCAGTGTCACCATCTAAGCAAGGCTCCTTGTGTGAATCAGAGCAGATAGAGGCTGGTGTTGATACAGGTTTGCCCTACCGCTTCACAGGATTTCTGGAGCTGCTGCTTTCTCCTCATCTTGATTTGCTGATTCACCCTCTGCTTCACTTCCCCCTGGAAGCGTTTCAGATTTTCCTCTTTTTCCTTTTGCTGCTCCTTTAGCTCCTCTTCAACCTGAAACGCTGAAGCCTGGAACAGGTTAAAGGAGATGTTCAAATTAGCTTTTTCACCAAGCAGCGTCACAACAGCCTGGATTTCAGCTTCTCTCTCTCCGGGACCTGTACATAAACCTACACACAAGCAGTATCTCTAGGGAAAGGGATGTGTGTCAATGTTCTGGTTTAAAGGTAAACACAATTAGTTAAAATTGTGACAGTGTAACACAGATTGTTCTGTGAATCTAGTAACAGCTGCACGGATGGGTTGGGAAGATCATGTTACAAAGTGGAAATCTTTACTTTCCCCCTTTAAAATGCATAATATAAAAAAGGAAAGAAAAGGGGCATGTTTAATAAAGCAACTCGTGGGGCAATCAGACATGAAGCTGCTTTCAGAAAGACTCACAGAAGCCACAAAACCCGAATCAGAAAACTGAGGGTTGACACCCCTTGTGGTCTCCATTAAGGCCCAGTGCAAGTCCCACATCGGTCTTTCAACAACGTTTTACGTACCCATCCCAGATCTGTTATAACATGTCAGGGAACTAACTTACGGGGCCAAAATAAAGCAAGACCTGCTGTTCTCACAGTATTTTCACCATCTGATGGAAAACAAACACTCACATAAATCAGCAATTTAAAGTTTCTCACTTGCACCTATGAGGACCATTCATCCAACAACATTAGCTTCAAATATGACTTGTATAAATATCCTAAATTCAACATTAGCCCCACACCAAGAGCAGGCATTCAACACCACAAACCCAAATTAGATAAATTGCAAGAAAACTCAGAAAGAAAGAAAAAACCTGGCATTTTTTTTTAGATTTACCTTTCTCCACGAAGCTTGATGTATAGTACGAAGATACATAAGTCACAGCACATAAAACCACAACAGAAGCACAACTTCTAAGACTGTCTCCAAAATACTCACTGTAAACCCTCCTTCCATCAGGACCAGAATGGATCCTTATTACTGATTGTTTGTATTAGAACAGCGTTTTGAGGCCCTAATGCTCCATTGTGCTAGGTACTGACCAAAGACAGAGCAAAAGATGTTTCTTGCTCCAAAGAGTTTACAACCTAAACAGACAAGACAGAAAGGATAGTGAAAGGGATAGAAAACACACACACAACGAACAGGGATGACTTGTAAGCATCAGGCGAGTGCCTCCCTTGATTGATTGGTTTAATAGTGTTTGACCAGATTTGTATTTATTTGAGTTTACATTTGTTTATACTAAGTGTATTCTGTTACAGGGGGAAAGGAGGAAGAGGAGCACGCAGGACAGCTAGAGTGAGACTGTGCAAAAGAATTCCAATCCAAAGTATTAACACATTTCTACTCGTCATCACCAACAAAACGAGCTCCATAAAAAGGTGAAAAGGAGGAAATCAAGTTATTTGACAGACACTTTTTGAGACCATCCACAGGCTTCCTGCTTTTTAAGGACATATCAAACATTATGAAAAGCTTTCAATAAATTTTGTAAAACTCAAGTTATGCGCTTAGAGAGAAAACTACAAAACAACTGAATATTAACAGCAGCAAGGCTGCACATCACCACATTACACTGCTGTTGCAATACAATGCAAAGTGCCTGCATAACACACAATAAATGAGAGCTAGAACAGATCGCAGCTTCATTAAAGTGTGAAGAGAAGTTTATGGTATATCAAGCCTTAGTCAATCACCCATCTGTAACACAAAAGATAAAAAGGCCCTCAAGTTAGAGCAACACTGTTCTGTACTTGGAACGATGCCAGTCTCTGACTTCCATAGGTAGTGTCATTATACAAGTATCCTAATTCTGCATCATGCTCTTATGATATGCAAGAATTGTACATCAGTGCATATGACTGCACCAAATACTTGTGTTTAACAATGCTGCACCATATACCAGAATCTATGAACTTTTCACAGAATCATAGAATATCAGGATTGGAAGGGACCTCAGGAGGTAATCTAGTCCAACCCCCTGCTCAAAGCAGGACCAGTCCCCAGACAGATTTTTGCCCCAGATCCCTAAATGGCCCCCTCAAGGATTGAGCTCACAACCCTGGGTTTAACAGGCCAATGCTCAAACCACTGAGCTATCCCTCCCCCTTTGCCCATACCTGAATGCAACACCTAACCTACCTGTGAATTCTGTACATGGGTAGCAGGTATAAGAGGTCAGGGGAGGCTAAGCCTCCCCAAACAGGATGAGGCACACCTGCCTTTGGAGGCACCCCAACCCACCACCTTTGGAGCGCTGCTGCTGAAAGGGCGCCCGAGCCATGTCCCCGTCCACACTCTGCCTCAAAGCCCCGCTCCCGCTTGTCCTCGTCCACCCGCGGTGCTCCTCTTCCTGCCCCTGCTCTGCTTTTTCCCCCAAGAGGCTCCACCCTCACTTCACCTCTTCCCATCCCAGAGGCCCTTGCACCTTTCCACCCCCTCCCGCCAGGGGTCCCCCCTGCCCACCAGGGGTGAAGAGGCACAAGCAGCAGTGGAGCATGGACAGGGCCTCACGGGAGGAAGCCGAGCCAGGCCGGCTTCGGGATGGAACAAGAGGGCAGGGCCACAGTTGAGGCACTGGTGCCCCCCCCACGCTACTTCTGGGGAGCTTCTGGCACTCGCAACCAGCCTCCCCAAATACAGGTGTCACAGGCCGCCCCATGTGTATTTATTTGTAAATATGCTAGTAAAAAACAAAAGAAAAATCACAAGGCCATTGCTGATTGGTTTGCTATATGGGTTAGGTAAAAAGTCAAAATAAGGAACCTCAAAACACCAGCATATCAAAGCTACTATTCTCCTGTCTGTTTCCTACCAGAGGAGGACTATAAAATGGGCTACTCATTTTCATTGAGATAGATAGTTGTGCGTGGCAGCCCTTGTGCCCTCTAGAGTAGGATTTTGTGCTGGGCCAAAAGAGCACATTTCAGTTTCTACCTGCTCATAACAAATGTGTCTTTCTAGCACAATCAAAGTAAACACACTGGGGACAGTGCTGCCGTCCACTTGGTTGAGGATTCTATACAAGAAGAAAACAAAACAGATCTCTGGGCACAAGCAATGAAAGAGAAATAGACAAGTAAGGGCAAGGATGTACATACAAACCAAAACCTTCTATAGCATACTTATAGACTTGAAGACCAGAAAGGACCATCATCGTCATAATTCTAGTCTGACCCCCTGCGCACTGCAGGCCAGAAACCCTCACCCACCCACTCCAGTAAATCAGCCAGAGATTAGGGGTCCATTACAGAAGTCCTCAAATCATGATTTAAAGACAAAGTTACAGAGAAACCACCATTTATACTAGTTTAAACCTACAAGTGAGGAAGGCAAAAAAACCCTCAGGGCCTCTGCCAACCTGACCTGGGGAAAACTTCTTCCTAACCCCAAATATGGTAATCAGTTAGACCCTGAGCATGTGGGCAAGACCCACCAGCCACACACCTGGAAAAGAATTCTCTGTAGTAACTCAGAGCCCTCCCCAACTGGTGTCCCATCACTAGCCATTGGATATATTTGCTGCTCGCAGTTGCAGATCAGCTACATGCCATTGCAGGCAGTCTCATCATACCATCCCCTCCATAAATGTTTCATGCTCAGTCTTGAAGCGAGATAGGTTTTTTGCCCCCACTGCTCCCCTTGGAAGGCTATTCCAGAACTTCACTCCTCTGGTGGTTAGAAACATCTAATTTCAAGCCTAAACTTGTTGATAGCCAATTTTATATCCATTTGTTCTTGTGTCCCCACTGACACTTAATTTAAATAACTCCTCTCTCTTAGCTGCACTTAAGTTCTTCTGGAAGGTCCCTAGACTCAGCAGTGCTTAGGTGAAAATTCTGTCGACGTTTCAGGTAAGTTTTAAGAATGGAGGTTTTATTGAGTTAACTGTGAAAATAAATAATCTCATCAGTATCACAGCTGCTGTGGGATTTATTTAAAAAAATAAATTAGTTAAAAAAATGAACTTGTTTGCACGTTTTCCAGAGTACTATAGATTGTCATCTTAAGGGTTTCTGCATTAACAACCCTTTAAGATGAAGGGAGCAGTTCAGGTCTCTCACAGATATCATTTCAGGCTATCTGCAAACTCAGGAAAACAACGCTGTATTGGTTTACATTCAGGTCACCTTTTCTATCTTCACCACTATGAGTACTAAAATAGATTCTGCAGCAAGGGAGGACTTTGGAGCTGTGGAATCGCAGAATACAAAGGGCCCTGCCCATGACTATCAGATTTCTGGGGAAGAGTAGGGGAATAAGGAGCACAAAATCAAGGAAGAATATTTAGAAGCTATAATCTGAACCCTAGCTGAGATTCCCACTCAGAGATGATCTAATCCTGGCCTGGGCTATCAAATCTGACAAGGGAACAATCTGGAGAAAGCAAACAGCATAACAGGCAAAGCATTCAGACAGGGCACTCACGAAAGCAATGCTCTCCTCCCATCTGCCACCAGCTTGGGCGCTCTCCACCCAAACTCCCACAGGGGCCACGCTCTGGTTCCTCTCAGCCAGTACCGCCTGATTCACTGCCATCCACAGACACCTCGCTTTGTCCCCTACAGGCTGTCCCACCGCCATGCTCCGGGCACAGGGCTGCTGCTTCGCAGGTGGCAGCATCCCAGTCACACGGGAAGGCAGCCCCTCATCCACAGCCCTGTTCAAAGACAATGAAAACAACAGCTCAAGGGAGAGTTCTAGGCAAAAGCAGCCCAGTACCCCCAACCCCAGCACACCCCCATGAAAGCAACCCAGAGCCTGCTGCCCTGCCACAGACATCCCTACACCAGCCCCAAACTAGCCCATTGCTCCCACTCCCACCCCAGACACTCCCATCCCACCCCAACAAAACCAACCCAGTATTGCCACCCCTAACCCACCCCCATAAACCAGCCCAGCACCCCTTGCCCACACCAGGCACCCCTACCCCACCCCCACAGACCAAACTAACCTAGCGCCCCCAGCAGACACCCCTAACCCACCCCCATAAACCTACCCAGCACCCCCCACAGACCAACCTAACCCAGCGCCTCATGCCATAGACACCCCCATCCCACCCCAACAAAACCAGCCCAGCACCGCCTGCCCCCACCAGACACCCCAACCCACCCCCATAAACCAGCCCAGCACCCCTGACCCACACCAGGCACCCCTACCCCACCCCCACAGACCAACTAACCTAGCGCCCCCACCAGACCCTCCAACCCCCATACACCAGCCCCACGCCGCCGAAACCCACCGCTACCCCGCAGCCCGGCGCCCCACTAACACCCATCGCCATGGCAACTCAGACACCCCCCCCGCCCCGCTCTCACGCGAGCCCGGAAGCAGCTTCCGCCAACCGACACTTTGAATCCAGGCGCCGCTTCCGCCCAGCGCGCTCGTCCCACCCCAGGACACGCCCCTTCCGCCACGCTCACTGCTGGACACGCCCCCAGCGGGGTTCTACAGGGCGGGGCGGTTGACGGCCGCTGCGCAGGCGCGGTCCCAGGCGGCGCAGTGGTGCGCGGGCGATAGGCGGGGCCGGGGCCGGAGCAGGCGAGTCCAGTGCGGGGCGGGGGCCAGTCCCGCGGGAGCCCGGCCGAGGGGGGGCCGGGGACAGGAGTGACCCGCGGGGCTGGTGCTGCGGGCGGCCCGGGCGCTGCCACACTGTACAGCTGGGAGCCGCGGAACCAAACTAACCCCGGATCTGGGGGGAACCATGTCCAGGCAGAGGCTGCTGCAGCACCCGGCCGCGGGGGGGCCAACGATCAGCCTAGAAACCCCAACGCCTGTGCCCCGCCCCGCCCCGCCATGCCCCTTCCCCGGGCCTGCCTCGCTCACTCCAGTCCCCCTCCCTCACTTGCTCTCACTCACGGGGAGGGGAGGGGGGGGGTGCAGGCTCTGGGCTGGGGCCGAGAGGTTTGGAGGGGGGAGCAGGCTGAGCGTGGGGGCGGGGGATTGGGCAGGGAGTTGGGGTGTAGGAGGGGTTTGGTGTATGGGCTCTGGGAGGGAGTTGGGGGGGGCTCCAGGCTGAACCTGGGGCAGGGAGTTGGGGTGGGGGAGAGGGTTTGGGGTGCTTGAGGGAGTTCAGGGCTGGGGCAGGGAGTTTGGATGCAGGAGGGGGCAGGGGGTTGGCGTGTGGGAGGGGGTTCAAGGTGCAGGCTCTGGTTAGGAGCAGCTTATCTCAGGCAGCTCGCAGAAGCGGCGGCATGTCTGGCAGCGGCTCACAGGCAACCAGGCTCTGCACGCTGCCCCTGCGTGCAAGCACCGCCCCCATAGTTCCCCATGCCTGGCCAATGGGAGCTGCAGAGTCGGGGCGGGGGCGGTGCACAAAGATGCCCTGGCCACACCTCCTCAGCCCTGCTGCGCCGTCAGACTTTTAGCAGCTTAAAACCTCCCGGATTGGCTTCAGTAGTCTCCGGGAGATCAAGCCCAATTCCAGAAGACTCCCAACCAAACCGGGAGGGTTGGCAACTCTAGCGGTCCTCGGGCCACCTGTCGGAGCGGGAGCCAACCATGCTGGTGGTAAGCGCCATAGGGTTAGTTTCCCAGACCAGCAACAAGGGTGACCCGGGGCAGTGAGATGGGCCTGCCAGGTGGCCCCAGACCAGGCCTCGGGGATGCTGCTCTGGATCCGTGGGGTGGCTGGCTAGTGGTCACTTACACCAAATGCACAGCATATTGGGCCTGCACCCAGCTCCTTCCCCCAGATCGTTGGGCAACTTAGAGCTCATGCCAAAGACAGCTGGTAACCAGTCCAAGAGTAAACTAGCTATGGATATACTAATTAGGAAAAAGCAACGGGAGTGTTATGGACAGGTTAAAGCAGCCAACACGTAAACACCAATGAGTCACAGGCTGTGGTTCCAAAGAGTGACAGAGATGTAGTAACCTGTCTGGTGAATGCCTTTTAAGGCTAACCCCGGATGACCTGGAGATCTCTGCTTTTATTTCTTAGCCCTTGTGAGAGTCCAAACAGCAAAGATAACTTTCTTCTTGTGAGCATCTTTACCTGTCCTTCCCCCAGAGTTCAAACCCATGGGACGAGTGCTCCTGCACGTAACTTCTTTGTGGGTGGATGGGGCAGTCAACAAAGTTCTCGTCCTACAGTGCCCCATTTGATAGCCCTTCTTTGTGGGTGGGGGAACCACTCTTCTTGCCAAGGTGCTCGGATTCGGAGCAGGTATTTTTACAATTATAAAGTAAAACTTCTATATTACCTTAGCATGGGATACAGACATTACAAGTAAGATTAATGCACACAGCAACTTATAAGCATTTTGGTGAATCTAAACACATCTTCACAAGTCTAACACCTATCCTGAGCAATATTAATATACAGGTGAGCTGGTGTGAATCCAGCTATGACACCTACAGCATTGGCAAGAGCTGGCACCTGGTTTACCAGCATCATGAGGGCAGCTGAAGGGGAGGGGCAAGAAGCGGCAGCTGATCTTCGGGCAGCATTACCATGTGCAGGGGTACTGGGGAGGAGGAGTGCTTGCTGTGCCAGCCCAGCCACAATGGGCGCTGGTTTTGGGGCTCTCGGGCCCAACAGCTTGAGGCTGACGCCCAGCATGGAAAATTTTAGCCTGAACATTTAAAGCTTAGCAAAGATAAACAACTGAAAACAGCATTTTCTAGCAGGAGGTGCTGGTGACATCACTAGTGGATGGTGCCACCAGCCCTGCCTGTAATGAGCCCCTTTACCTGGTACTGCTAGCTAGAAGCCTGTGCTGGCTCACGGGTGTAATTTGTAAAGTGTGGTTTACCACAAAAAAAAAAGAATTTAAAAATTGGACAGTAGCAGCCCATGACTCCAAGTGACTGAAGCTGGCAATAGTCTCAACAAACAGAGCCCTGTTGGTAGCTGCTTCCAGCTGACTCAAACCATTTGGGGCTTCAGAGTGACAAGGTGGGTGAGGTAATATTTTTTATTGGACCAACTTCTCGAAAGCTTGTCTCACCAACAGAAGTTGGTCCAATAAAATATATTCCCCTCACCCATTTTGTCTCTCTAATATCTTGGGACCAACATGGCTACAACAACACTGCATACACAGAGTGAAAGTCCTAGAATCTTCTTGTATAGCTAACTGCATCTATGTAGGGTTTTTATCTGGACAACATAGACAAGACTAAGGTTCATGGTGAGCCATGGGAGGTCTCCCTTGGAGGCCCACATAGCTCCCCACTGCAGTTCAGTGCACAGTCATGGGGACAATGCTGCTGTACCCCCAGTAGTACCACCCAACCTCTGTCTCCCAGATTCCCCCAAATCTGCTGGAGCACGGATCCCTTCCTCAGGAGCTCCACATTTTGTAGAGGGTGTTCTGTGGCTCCCATAAACCACATGAGGGGAGGCTCCCCTCCCACTTGAGCTGCTGGATGGCGAGATCTTGATTGTTCAGCGACCAGTCGCACCCGTAGCTCTAGTTGTGTGCATGAGAGAATACAGGTCTGGATCTGCAGGTGCCGTGACACATTGAGCTCAGGTGTTCAGCAAGAGATCCCTTCTGCAGTTACCAAATACAAACATGGCAATGTAGCATGTTCTCCTTCCTACCACTGAATTGTGGGGCTGTGTACTAGATCCCATATCTCAGCTATGGAACTGAGCTAAATTTCAATCCTGCAGTGGAGACCTTTGCTACTTAGTGGTAAATAAGGAATTTGGAATTTATGGAAAAGCAGTGACACCCAGTGGTCATTTAAGTGACTATTTGAAAACCACATGTTTCCTCATTGAGGAGCAGCAGCAGCTGGGGCTTTAAGAAAATCCCCAAATAATGTGAGCCTCACAATACAATCAAGGAGATGGCGACACTGTGAACTAGCTTCCCTAATGCAGAAACAGCAATGCAAATTAAGCAGAGCACACATTCTGTTTTTTAAGACAGACCTGTTTGCCAACTTCTGCTTCGGTAGGGCTGTGGTTTGGAACATGTTAATAACATCATAGAGGGAAATCTTATAACTTCACATACCATGTCGCGACACACATTTTACCAGGGCAAATATGACCCGAAAATTATGAGTTTGCAAATGATACTTCAAAAGGCGTACGTAAGAAAATGAGGACGGCTGTAATGGGTCAGACCAATGGTCCATGTAGCCCAGTATCCTGTCTTCCAACTGTGGCCAGTGTGAGGTGCTTCAGAGGGAATGAACAGAACAGGCAATCATCAGTGATCCATCCCCTGTCATCCCCTCACAGCTTCTAGCAAACAGAGGCTAGGGACACTCATAGCATGGGTTGCATCCCTGCCCATCCTGGCTAAGAGCCATTGATGGACCTATCCTCCATGACATTTTCATACAAAGATTATTACAATAGTGCGTAAGGTATCAAGACAGGGATACATTCTGTCACAGGTACAAACCATATATATATAACAGGGAATTAACGTAGACAAGCCTTCATTTCCTGACTATTAAGGCAGCATCAGGACACATCCACCTCTCAAGAAAGTTAAAGACAAAATCTTAAACATTCACTGCCATCTTCATGTTGCCTCCTGCGCAGTCATTAACACACTGATGTGTTCCACAGGGGCCTACTTACCCCTCTAACAGGAACTGGAGGGCAGTGTGCACCCAGCATCATCCTAGGTCACAGCCTTATCCTCTATGAAAATTGTACTTTAGTGCAGAACCTCAACAGCATCACATAGAACAGCCTGGCACACATGCAGCACTGCAAAGCCAGATTTGAGAGAGCAAGAGGCGGGTCAGGACACCTGAACCCCTGGGAACTCTGAGGTCTCCAAGGACAGAGAGTGACCAACACTTCTTTCCTTTTCCTCTTAAAGGGATGTCACCCAGACCACACTGGGCCTGATTCTGGTCGTACTTGCAGTCTTTTATGCCACCTTCACATCCTGGATATGATGGAAACCACTTCAAGCCAGGGGGTGCTGCAGCACCCCTAGTTCCAGCACCTATGACTGTGTCTCTTTGCTGTCTCTGCTCATGGCCAGGGGGTGATGCATTGGGTGCAGAGGGACGGTTATTTGCACATTCTTGGAGTGCAATTCACCACTCAGCAGGTGGATCTAACAAATCTTCGTTAAGGCAAAGCTCTCATAAGCAGTGGTCAGTTACTTACAAGTGGAAAGCACATCAGGATGGTCTCACCATGATCACATCCAGCACCAGACAATACACAGCTTCAGCTTCCCTTTATATAACTTTCTGCTATCTTCTACATACTCATTAGTCTGTCGTTTCCATGTTAACTCTCCTTTACTCTCAATACAGGTTTGATGTTAGCGCAAACCAGTTTCTTCTAGTTTTGTGATTATCTTTTGTTTTGCTCACAAACATGATTACTCTGTACCTTTCTTGCACGTGCACAACATTAAACACGATAAGCTGTAAAATTGTTGGATCACAGCTGGCATCAGTCAGGCCTAAATATGCCTTTCCTCCGAACACTCCCTAGCATGAAGCTATAGAATCCTATTTAAGGCTTCTTCAAGGCCTGTATTTCATTTATATCTCCTCTTTCCCAACTGCCTAACCAAGCGCCTGTCTTTTCAAATCTAAGTAATTAACATGATCACCAATATAGCTTGCATAGTTACAAAGCCCATTTGTATCCACAGATGTTCCCCAATCTTGTATGCTAACTTCCAGCATGGGGAATTTCCCAGCATATCTGTATCACTGAAAATTTCAACTTTCCTGACTTAAGGTCAACAAACATTCTAGGCGCCTACTCATTAAGACCTGCACATTTCAATGCAATGGTGGCATGACTTGGCTTAACTGTACCGCGGTGACTAGGGCATCACCAATCAGAGGGGCAACAGCTGATATGTTGGTGCTCTCATGGTGGGGAACTGGAAAAATTGCCTTGTCCCATATTCAGGTAACCTGTCTTGGAGCAAAACAAAACATTGGCCAGTTATGTACCCTATTAAAAGTGTCCAGCCCACAAGGTTACACAATATTTGCCTTCTTCAGCCTTTGCAACCTTGGCTTGACCTTGTCCCCATTGTCTCAGCTATACTGTACATTTTGGGGTTTCTTCAACTAAGGTAAACCCACATCCTGGCAATGCACTTTGCAGTAACTCATGACATAACCAGGTGCTGCTCACCTTGGGGCAACATGAAGTATCTGGGGATTTTCAGACTGCCCCACCTGTCTGTACCAGTATCTGAGGTTGAGCAACATATTCCTTTAAGATGTAACCTGCCATGGTAAATTCCAATGTGCCTATGGGCTGGACATCAAATACCCTTAATGCGTGGTTTAGTTCTGTGGCCATGGGTACTGCTACTACCAGAGGAAGTGTAACAGGGTGCCTGGAGGGCTAGACATCCTAGTGGGTGGTGCACACCTTACCTCTGGCCCCTTGTTTCCCTGGTTGAGGTGCCTCAGTCTTTTAGGTGGGGGAGGAGGGGTGGTATAGGGGGACATGGGCCTTCCCTCTCCACCCAGGGCCCTGGGTGAGTTGACTCATGAACAGGGAGCATGGCCCCTATATTCCAATTTGCTGGGGTGGCTTTCCTCCCAGAGCGCCCCCTCATGGATTTTGTGTGTCACCCTGCCGCAATCCCAGGCTCCTTTGGGCAGGGCAGCCATAAGGTTGGTGAGGGCAAACCCCACACTGTCTCTGGGCTGCAGTCACGCAGTTCCCTCAGTTGCCTGAGGTTCCTAGGTCTCCTCCGCAGTTTCCCTTGGCCGGGAAGACAGTCCTCACACTTCCTGGTGGCTGCCTCGGCTGGCGGGCTACTGACCCTTCCTCTCCAGTAGGGATGCGGTAGCTCCTTCCTCTTTGCCAGGCAGCCCCAAACTGAGCCAAGGTCTCCTTTTCTCCCCACTCTGGGCCTCACATTGGCTGCAGAGATACAGGGCAGGGCTCGCTGGGCCAAAAGGCTCTCTTTAACTCCCGGTGGGCAGTTTTTCTGCTTCATCACAGGAAGGTTCCATGTCTCATCAAGATTGCACCTCTTCTCAGCATAACAGACCCTGCACCAATCTATTCCTTTTATTTTTGTCCATTGAGCCAACATCTTATTAGTTATGAAGGCAGGCAGTTTGCCATTTTGAATTTCCTCCAGTCCTGTCTCTAGCTCCTGTATTAGGAAGCTGTCATACCACAAACAGATAATTTTTGATACGTTAGAGAAGAATGGTTCATTATTTTTCCCATTTCACTGATTCACTTCCCTAAACAGCTGTCCTGTTATCTTTGCATTCTAAGTATCCTTGAAATCCTCCCTTATATCTTCATTTTGTTGTTTATTTAACTTTAACAGGTTTTTCAACTGAACTCTCCCTCTCTGATTTTCCTTCCACAATACTGTGATATCCATGGTTCCATAATATTATTCCCAACTACCAGTATTGTTCCTATATCTGTTTTCTCTCTCTTCCTGTGACTCTGTCCCTTTTCAGGCTACTAAATTTCCTCCAATTCCACCTCACCCATTGATTCTCTAAAATTTTGCATGACAGTAGTTCAATGATCCATTACATAGTAGGGACCTTCCCAACTGGCCTTTTATCTGAGCCATACTGCATAAGTACCCGATCTCCCACTTCATGCTCCTTGCCACAGGGTTGGTCATCAAAATAGTTTTTCATTTCTCACTGGTCTTCCCCTAAATTAAGCAGCTCACATTTCTAACTGTGGTTTTATTTTTATATTTAAGCTTTGAATACTGTATTCAAAGGTGAAATAACTTTTTGGCCTGCGCTTTGTTAGCTGCTCTTAGCAACACTGTTTTACCGCCGCTTTTGAGCTCTTTATTCTTTTCTGAATCTCCGCCAACTAAGAGCTCAATACAGTTTTGGCGACGGTGTTATTCATTTTTCTTCTTCTTTGACTTACTAGGTGTTTTCCCTCTTTTTTTTTAATTATTAACATCCTCTTTAACACGTCCACTATTCCCGAATGTCTAGTCCACTCTCAGCTCTGCAATGTACTTAGAGTCTGAGCCAAAGCTCCTATTAACATCACTTTTCTTTAAATCACTCAGCTTCAGTTCTTGATTGTCAAACAAGACATTTCCCAAGGCCTCACTAGCTACTAAATTCTGGGATGTAAACTTTCTACCATATACGGCAGAGTGACACAGTTTTCCACCAATTTATTTGGCAGCTTTAAGCTTATCTCTGTACCTTTTATACTCTTTTGCAGCTGCAAAGCTGTACTGTCAGAGACAGTCCTTGAAAGATGGCTGCTTTTTGTTGCTTCTGGCTTTTCAATAACCACAGAGATCGAATCCGCTGCCTCTCTAGTGTATAGATACTGTTTCTGGGGAAGGGGACCCTGTCTTTCCACTCAGATACATACATATATTGTCCCACACTGGTGCTTAAAATGAGCAAAAACTGCAGCAAGAGGTATACACAGCTCCAAAACCTCAGTATTTTTCACAATCTCCCTCCAATCTACAGAATTAAGCCTCTTAATTGTAAACACCCTGTGAGCCATTGGTATACATATGTTCTCATTAGCCTGTGAGGTACCCCACAGCTTATTTCATCATTGCAGCAGGGAAAGGGCAGAGAAGCAACTGAGAGGGGAAGAACAGGAGTACTTGTGGCACCTTAGAGACTAACAAATTTATTAGAGCATAAGCTTTCGTGGACTACAGCCCACTTCTTCGGATGCAGCATTGGCTGGAATGCCAGTCTGTGCCTGGGAAACAAGGCCTTTGTGTGTGACTGAGATTGCCCAGGAGGGGCGAGGTCCAGGCTCCCCCCCGCCCCCACAAGGAACAACAGAGAGATTAGCTGTGTGAATTTACAACACAAACACACTGCTGGGAACTAGTACTACACAGCTCCTTCCCAGCAAACCTGCATGTGGCTTCATGAACCCACTTCCAGGGAGCTGCCTTCGCAGGCCAGATCTCATGGGGACAGGGGATTGCCCAGCCTGCACTCACAGGCGTGGATCCAGGTATTTCCCAGGCTCTTCTGCCATAAACCTGGTGGGGTCCAGCTCCGAGAGGCATTGTGGGAGTACCCAGGGGGCTGCCCCTGGAGTGTCCTCTTTTTTAAATGTTTGAATATGGTAACCCTAGCTTCCCTGCTCCTGCCCCTCCATCCCAGAAAGTCCAAAGTGCGAAGTGCTGGGAGGGAGGGGCAGGAACAGGGAAGCTCCACATCTCCATTCCTCCCCCTCCCTCCCAGAAAATCCTAAGCACCGCCAAACAGCTGTTTAGCAGTGCTTAGGACTTTCTGGGAGGGCTGGGGGTGGGAGCAGAGACGCAGGGCTTCCCCACTCCTGCTCCTCCCGCACAGAAAGTCCTAAGCACGGCCAAAGGTGGGGGAAGTGCTAGGAGGGAGGGGGAGGAGGCAGAGAAGCAGAACTTGTGCAATGCTCCCTTGTAAAGTCGCTGCTCTTCCACAGAATCTTACAAGCAGGCAGCCAAACGATGTTATACGGGAGCATTGCACAACTTTAAACGAGCATGTTCCCTAATTGAGTAGGGATGTAACATTGAAACAAGGTTAAGTGGGACAACTTTAAATGAGGAGTTACTGTATAGCAATACTTCATAACTTCACATACAATGATAGCACATACAATCCAACAGGATATTAATGTTCAACAGATCAAGACTTTTAAAATGATACCTCACAAGGCATGCTGTGTACAAAACATATCATAATTATATTACAGTGGTGAATATGGATTCCAGGGTGCTACTCAGAGTTACAGAGTGTCGCACTTTATTGAATTTTTGAACTTTCTCTACACCTATAAGAATTTTAAATTATAGAAATGTTCCTGTTTGCATTGATTTTAATTTTAATAATTTGAGTTGTAGCTATATTATAAGTGTTTTCTCCATTCATAATTGTAAGGGGTTACAATGAATATAAAAACATATACTTTGATAACACAAGTATTTTCTTTTGGGATTTTAAATCCAGTATAACTACTGATCTGAGATTAGAAAATTGACGCAAGTTATTTCAGGGCCCAAAGCCCCCAAGTTCCCATGGGCCAGTGCTAGGAACATCCTGATATGTCTGAAGTTAAAGACAGACAGACATCTGGTTAGAAGTTTTGTGCCTGCAGAGGCAAAAGAAGCATTTTTTCATTTTGGCTGCAAAAACACATGCCTTTGACAAAACCAGAAACAATTAAAAGATATGGAGTAATTTATTGCTTGTATTAGATGAACAGTTGATCTGTTTGGGGGAAGATAGGCCAAATGGCATGAACTGATGACTAGGGGCCACCCTGCGTAATGATTGCATCGTCTGTGGGGATTCAACCTGGGAGCACCGCATCTAGGAGCACAAGGCAGAGCCTTAGCCGCTTTGTGACTATCCATAGACTAACTACTACAGGGGCCAGAGGGCAGCATGAGTGTGAGTTGCACCTCTATGTTTGAGGATGGGTTAGGCAGGCAATGGTGTGAAATTGCTCCAGGTTTCTTTGTTTCTGGGTTAAGTTTGTTGGGGTTAGACAGTACCGGAAAGCTCATGGAACATTGACTGTGAAGATCTAGGAACCTTCCATGAGCTGTCAGTATAAAACTCAGGGTAACCCCAAAGGGTCTTTGTCTGGTTTGGGTCTGTCCTTTCCTTTCCTTTCTGCTCCAAGCTATGGTGCCTAATGACTCTCAGAGCAGGGCAGCAGTGAGAGTCAATAGGCACCACCAATAGGCCAGGCCTAGGTCTAGATTATCAGTTCTCAGATGATGTTATCTCCAAGGGGGAAACTTTATCCAGACAATGGGACTGCATCTCCAATCTAGCACTTCCAACCTGACCCCAAATGAACCAGAAACTCTGCTTACTAGAGGAAACAGCCAAAATGTCAGTCTGAAGCTGCCAGCATCTATCTACCACCAGCACAGAAAGGAGTTCTCTTCCACCCTTGTCTCCTCTTCTGTCTGTGCTTGAAGACAAAACCCATTGTTTAAGTAGCTGAGAATGTTCAGGTGGTAATTTCCCATCATTCAAGAAAAGGGTTAAGAAACCATGCTGGTATTGTAACTTGCAGTTGTTCTGCACACGCTAGTTGATGAAGCAGAAGGGGTCCCAGTTTGTGTGGTTATTCAGAATTTAAGAGTGAAACTGTTAAAAAGACCCCTAGGACAGCAACAGTTGTGGGTGCGACATCTAATGAGTCCATCCCTGGGCCAGCTCCTTGTCTGAGAGGACCGGCTGCAGCAGCCTGCTGAGCGGAAGGTACAGGAAGGCATTGCTCCCCCCGTGTCAGTGCAGATGCAGTGCGGGGGCCAGCATAACCCCGAGGCTTCACTGTGCCTGCACGGTCTGTACCTCCGTCCTTCCCAGGGCCGGCTCAAGGCAACAGCAAAACAAGCTGGTGCTTGGGGCGGCACATTTTTAGGGGCAGCATGGCTGGCGCCAGAATGCCGCCCCTAAAAATGTGCCCTGGCCGCCCTAGCTCACCTCCGCTGCTGCTGCCACGGCGCGCGAAACAGCTGACTCTCAAACCTGGGAGGGAGGGGGAGATCCCGAGCGGCCGTTTCGCGCGCCGCTGCTCCCCCTCCCTCCCAGGCTTGGGCGCCTGGGAGGGAGGGGGAGAAGCGGCGCCTGCGCTGCGGCCACTCGGAGTCACCCCCTCCCTCCCAGGCTCTCAAACCTGGGAGGGAGGGGGAGATTCCGAGTGGCTGCAGCACGGCACCACTTCTCCCCCTCCCTCCCTCCCTCCTAGGCTTGAGAGCCTTGGGGGAGGAGGCAGGGCTGGGGATTTGGGGAAGGGGCAGAGTTGAGGTGGGACCGGGGGTGGGGTAATTAAATAAGGGGGGGGGGGGGCGGCCAAAATTGTTTTTGCTTTGGGCGGCAAAAATCCTAGAGCCGGCCCTGCTCCTTCCAGTGTTAGTAGGGTTGTATGTTCTGCTAGTGTCTGTCCTTCCTAACACCACTTCTGTCTTTCCTGCACTGACTGTGTGCCAACTGCTTTTCAGCCAGCTGCACATCTTCCAGGCACTGGGACGTCTTGGGGACTGAGGTTATAAAGATGATGGCTGATGCCTTATTAGTAGAAGAGATGTACGGATGAGCGTCATCCACCTACCAGCAGCACACATGTACACAGCTCCTTGCAACCTTCCCAGTTCTTTGTTTATAATGCTGTACTAGCCAAGGGCACAGGCATGTTCGGGAACCCATTATGCTGGGTGCTCTATAGACACATGTACGTGCTGCCTCTGCCACAAAAAAACGTACTCTGTAAAAAGACAAACACAGGTGAGGTGAGGCGGAACGGGTGCAGTAATCAGAGGGATGATTGACACACACCGAATTAGCTCCATGCCCCTCACACTAACCACTGGGCATTGTAAATAACCTATTGTCACCTGCTGTGCTAGGTACACCTCTGTCTCTGACCCACCAATTGTCTATTGCTAATTCAAGCATCCTGAGTGGGAGATCAATATGTGGCTCCTTAGGTGCTTACCCAGGGCCCCCACAAATCTGTAGGGATGGAATTCGGTGTTACTGCAGAATGCAGGCTTCAGCAGGCAAGTCCACATGTCATGCCACCTCCCGGCAGAACAATACAGATCTGTCGCATCTTACGCGCATTTAACATGCGCGATTTCAGCTTTACGCGGTCGGGGAGGGGAGAGAAAAATAACAGTTTTAATACTGTACTTGTAGTGCAGGCGATTCTGCCCGCCATTCAACTCAATGTAATTTTGACTAGATGCGGTTTTCGCTTTACGTGCTAACCGCAGAACTGAACCCCCGCGTAAGGTGAGACTCGCCTGTATGCAGTGTAGCCAGGATCTGAGTCAACTCTCTCCTGCCATCTATTGACAAACTGGTGGAAAAGACCTCAGGAGCAGACCATACTTGCATAGACTCCTACTCTACCTAGGTCAGGGGTCGGCAACCTTGTGGTGTGCCGAGTCTTCATTTATTCACTCTGATTTAAGGTTTTGCGTGCCAGTCATACAGTTTAACGTTTTTAGAAGGTCTCTTTCTATAAGTCTATAATATATAACTAAACTACTGTTGTATGTAAAGTAAATAAGGTTTTTAAAATGTTTAAGAAGCTTCATTTAAAATTCAATTAAAATGCAGACCCCCCCGGACCGGTGGCTAGGACCCGGGCAGTGCGAGTGCCACTGAAAATCAGCTCGCGTGCCGCCTTCGGCACGTGTGCCATAGGTTGCCTACCCCGACCTAGTGCTCAGCAGCCAGACCTGTTTTGGCTGTTTTAGATTAAAATTCACTTTAGTCTTGACTGCAGAGGTAATGAAATGTAATTATCCTCATTGACGTGTGGTTTGCCTATTGAGGTTGCCTAAAAGGCAACAAACCTGTACTTGCCATGTCCTACGCCTCACTTGCTAAGCAGGGGTTAATGTCAAATCCAAGGGAAATTTGAGGGAGTGGACAAGTGTTTCTACCTGGTGGAATGGGCTCTGTTTAAAGAGTCCGATTTAACCCTCCACCTCCAGGGCTTAAAGAGAGAGCTGATCAGACTCCACTTAGAGCCCGTGGTTCTGCTCAGGGCTCACTAGAGCTGAAATCACTGATCAGCAGGTCTAGGGGACTGAGCCTTTCATCTGATTAGGGGAGAGCATTGTAGTGAAAGCTCACACAAAGGGCGCAGCAACAGCAGCGAGTTTCCCCACGCTCTGCTGAAATCCCCGAGAATTGGGCTCAGTGGGGGAATCTCGGAACATGTCACTACAGCTGGAGGTAGAGGCAGTGGTGCAGGGCAAGCAGTGGCAGAGACATTAGCGGTGGGTTTGAGCAGTGACAGCAGCAGAGGCATCCCTTGCAGGGATGGGAGGCGAACCCATGTGAGCGCACCCCTGAATTCTAGGGCTTTGCGGGTGCAGCAGAGGGGAAGGGAAGTGGCGTGTTAAAGGGACATTTGTCCATTGGATTTTCACACTGCAAGGGGGAAAGCTGAGGCAAAGACACTGCCCCCGTATTGTGAGGCAGGCCTTTACTTAAGGTTTGCACACTTTTGAATCATGGTGTTTTCCCAAAGTAATGCTGAGTTGCCACTCCCTTTTACTAACTGTTTTCTCTTGTTATCCCCAGACTCGGTGTTTGCGAGTGAGGAAGCATTGCCCCTTAGAGGCACCCTGTGTGGGTGTTTAGTTTCCCCAGATTTGGGGGGAGGGCAGAGGGGGGGCTTGAGCTGGTTTGGGTTGGTAACATTAAGAGGAACCCCTAGATAGTGAACTCAGCCCTTATTGCTCCTGGCACTGCCTAGCAGAAGGGTACAGTATGGAACATCCGCTCGTGGCAATGTTGTAGGGCTGGATAAGCCAAGTGGAAAAGGTCTTGGAGGGAATCCCAACAAATATCCTCTGCCTAAACTGCTCTAAGAATGGGCAGCAGGTAGCATCCTGCCTCGGGATAGAAGGGAAAGTATTGGTTAAGGTGTATAAACCCTTTTTATAGGAGCGGGGGTTCCTCTAGGAGGCAGCAGTCCCCCCCTCCTCATGCCACTTCCTATAAAGAAAGCCCTGTTTAATGAACCCCAAGAGATTTGACCATCTGAGACATCAGAGCAGAGTTATTTGTGATCCAATGAGCCAGTGAAGCTTGGCAAACTCCACTGCACAGTTACCACAAAGAATGCAACCCCTTTAAAACAATGCTAAGTGTCTGGCTTGAGCCCGAGAGGCCAGGAAATGCAAATGCCCGGCATAACTGCCCTGCTGGTGTGTTTCAGGGAGAACTGCACATGCAATGCAGTGTGCCCTGCACTCTCGAGGAGCGAGCGAAAGGCAGTGTCAGCTGGGATTCAGAAGCTCCTTGTTTTCAGAGGTTTAAGTCAGGCCTTCGCTGTTACTTTGTGTTTGAAGATTTGGGGATATTGTTCATTATTTCTCAGTCCTGGCAGCTAATCTCCTGACGCTGAGGATGTAGGGTTCATGAAACCAGAAAATGTCAGGTCTGACCAAAAAAAAAAGACAAACTCAACAACACACAGAGCTCTGTCTATTCACAGAGGAGTTGGCAGGGCTGAGCGGTGGCAGAACAACTCCAAGCGGTACTGAGGGACGTGCCTGGAGTGGACAAATCATGCCAATTGTCTGCGAGAGGGACCTAAAGCTAAACCCAAAATGAAGAGAGAAAGGGAAGCCTTGTCCAGAGTCCCTAGTGCTCCAGGTTTCGTGCACTTAGTGTGCCTTCTTCTAATCCACCCAGGTAGGAAAACGAATCTCTTTAAGAATCTGGGAAGTGGGAGAGGGTGTGCAGATGTCGTTGTGTGGCGGGAAGAGGGGGGTGAGGTGAGGCTTTGGAGCTGAATGCTGGTGTTCATGAGCCTGGTTAGCCCCTACGTGAGCAGGGGATGTTCATTCAAGCAACAGCCCTGAATACCTTTTCTTTCCCCTCACACAGCGGCTCTCTGGCTTTGGGAAAGGATTGTCCCAGCTGCATTTCAATGTAACGAGAAAGAATTAATGAGTGGTTTCTTATAGAACACATTGTTGGTCTGTGCTTCTGAAATCAGACACTGTGAATCACGCCTGGAGAGTGTTTGTTCTGTTCGAATGAGCTTGTAGAAGCAGGACAGTTTGACGTTGTGAGTTAATCTAACATCCTCTTCTGGAAAGACAATTGAAATCAGTTGAGACCCATCATTCAGCTGTGTTTAATGCTAAGCCAAGGTCTGGAGATGCTGGAAAGTTCAAACAAAATGTTATGTTGTTACTGCCACGCATGCTGGCCATACGTTTTGACTCACACCCTAGTCAAAGTGTAAAAGAGACCGGATCACATTTGGAAAGTAACTGGCTCCTGATATTACTGTAGAAATACCGTAAAAGTAGTTTATTTAAAAACCTTGCTCCCACACAAACTCATCTATGTTCGTACTGACTTCCCAGCTCCCAAGAGCTGTGGAATTGAATGGGTGCTGCGTGTGAGCCTGGATCCAGTTTGATCTAACCAGCTGCTATAGGGAAGAACTGTCTCCCATGTCACTGTTTCTTGTGGCAGCCCAGACATTCTCTGGAATGGGCTTTTCTGAGAGAGGAAATTTCTACTTTAATTTACCTTTGAAAAGTCCCCCTTGGTACCATGCTGTGCTCATGCTAGTCCACTCCAGCCAGCTACAGACTCTGCCCAGTTGCTGGTTAGTTGTGAGTGCCCCAGTGTCCCACTCAGCTGTTCTGGTTGTGCAGTGAGCACATTTGGAACAGTTTGTCCAAGTCCTTTCAGCAGCAGAATGAAGATGTTTCTCTCTAGGACGGTCTGTGCTATTTTTTGTGGCTTGTATGTTCAAATAGCTCCAAACCCAACACTCCACGGTGATGCCGACTGATCAGGCGCTAAAACTGAGAGGCCTCCAGGAAGGAGACACGCATGGGAATGTGAGGTAAACACTAGGGCTGTTAGATCTTCTCTTTCCATGGAGGAGCCAGACTCTCAGAGCTGGGTTACATCTGAAAGGGCGGAGGCAGAAAGGGCACAGAAAGGTGTCCAATGTGCTGCAGCCGCTACAGGTCATATCTTTGGCTAAAGCACTGACACTGGATTAGCATCTTTATCAAGCAGGTGTGTTTCCAGTGAGGTCCCTCAGGGATCAGCTACTGGCCCTACGCTATTTAACATTTTTAGCAGTGCCTATCCAGCAGGGCCCACCCACCTGTAAGGAGCAGCAGGGATCCCATCTTCTGCCCAGACAGGAAGAGTGGGCAACAGGGAGGGCCCACAACACTTACCCCGTCAGCTGAATTATGTCTGCTTGGCTGGGTTGGGGGCAGGGCCTGACATAAAGGCCCCCTGATGGNGGCCTCCAGGAAGGAGACACGCATGGGAATGTGAGGTAAACACTAGGGCTGTTAGATCTTCTCTTTCCATGGAGGAGCCAGACTCTCAGAGCTGGGTTACATCTGAAAGGGCGGAGGCAGAAAGGGCACAGAAAGGTGTCCAATGTGCTGCAGCCGCTACAGGTCATATCTTTGGCTAAAGCACTGACACTGGATTAGCATCTTTATCAAGCAGGTGTGTTTCCAGTGAGGTCCCTCAGGGATCAGCTACTGGCCCTACGCTATTTAACATTTTTAGCAGTGCCTATCCAGCAGGGCCCACCCACCTGTAAGGAGCAGCAGGGATCCCATCTTCTGCCCAGACAGGAAGAGTGGGCAACAGGGAGGGCCCACAACACTTACCCCGTCAGCTGAATTATGTCTGCTTGGCTGGGTTGGGGGCAGGGCCTGACATAAAGGCCCCCTGATGGTGGGGGGTTGTCGGCCCCCCGCCCAGAGCAGTGGGTCTTGAAGATAGGATCCCATTGAGATGCACCCTAGTGCTTCAGGCTCTTTGCAGACTCAGGTCCCCTCCCCACCAAATCCAGGATGCACATGTTCTGTCCCAGACAGTACTGCTGATGTAGGGAACTACCTAGGAGAATCTACCTGCAGCTTGTTGCCTCTGTGAGTGCTGGAAGTGCAGGTATGATGCTGCAGGGCTGAGTTCAGCCCTAGGCCAGGGTTTCTCAGCCTTTCCAGGCTGGTCGCCCTTATTAGTCAAAAATGTTTCCCCCCCCCCCCCTTTACTGCAAGAATAAAAAACGTATCCGCGCTAGCAGTGCTAAACCACGGATTAGGCCTCATTATTTCACATTCTTTCCTCATACTATATCTGACTGAGCCACTTTCACAGGAGAACTCACTTGACATTTGAAAACCTGCTGCAGAAACGAGCCGCGGTGCTTCTATGACACCCATTTTCCGGGGCATTATGCAGAGTTTGCTTCAAGGGAAGTCTCAAGTTTTATTCCCATCTCTGCTGCAGATTTGCCTTAATAATGGTCAATATCAGTGGAAGAGTGACAATTCCTGTGACACTCTGTTGTCTAGTGGCTTAGACATTGGCCTAGGAGACAAGAGACCTGGATTCTAACCTAGGTTCTCGGTAACACTGACTTGGTCTATGATGTGGGGCAAATCTCCGTGTCTGTTTGCTCAGCAGTGAACTGGGGATCATGATAGTGACTAGAGGTGGTGGAAAAAACAGGTTTGTCCCATGAAAAATTTTCATTCACATTTTTTTTTATTTTTCACAGGAAAATTTCTAAACAAAAATCAATTTCTTGTTTATTTTCATTTAAATAGAAGTTTTTGTTCCAATCTGTCATTGAAAACCCCAAAATACCAGGTTTTGATTTTTTTTACGTTTCCTTTCCCACTTTTCCTTTTTGCAGTGAGTGCAATAAATGAATAATATCTGTTCTTTTGTATTTTCCTTTTTCATTCTGTAACATTTCAAAACTTCCCCAACTTTGAGAGAGGTACAGGGTGTCAGAGTCACACCTTCATTTTCCCTTTGGCTGCTCTGTGACCTGTTTTCAATGAAACCCCCTTTTGGGGAAGAAAATAGTTGAAAATTTTTGCCCAGCTCTATCACTGGCCTACAAATAATCCTTGTCGAGAGCTATGTTGGCACCAAACAAAGGGTGATCACTGGGGTGTGTGAAGCTAAATATGTTAAAGATCATTGGCTGGGAATTAGCTCACCAGTTGTCAAAGTGCCCTCTGCAGGCCAGGTGATCCGCCTTACCGCTGGCTCCGTGTCCCTCCCGGACCCCGGTGTCCCTTTCTCTGGGGTGCTGCCCCCCTGGCAGTACCCCACTCTCTTTCTGGGTCTCCCCACCCAGGGGAACTCCCATCCCCTATTCCCACGTTGCCTCAGTCATGGCTACTGCCAGTCACCATCTAGCCCCCGCGCCCTGGGGCGGACTGCAGTCTGTCAGCCAATCATCACAGGCAACAAGGGGTTTGGACTGGCTGCCTTCACCCACCCTCAGGCTGCCCTTCTGCAACCCCAATACCTATGTGGGCCTAGGACCAGGCCCTGCAGCCTGGGGAGTTGCTGGCCTAGGGCTTCTCAGCCCCCAAGGCCTTTCCCCAGCCCTGCCTCCCTCTAGGTGCCCAGTGAGTTTCCCAGCAGCCAGGCCTGTCTCTTTCTCCAGTCAGAGAGAGACTCCTCAGCTTCTGGTGGCCCTGGCCTTCTTCTAAGGCCTAGTTGTTCAGTTTTGGGCGGGGCCCCAGCTGCAGCCACTTCCCCAATCAGCCGGGGTTTTGCTCCTTGCCCCAGCCCCAGCCCTCTGCAGGGCTTTTCCAGCTTCAGGGCTGGAGTGGGTGTTGGGAGGCATGCAGGGGACATTGAGGCTGGGAGAGAGAGAGAGAGAAATGTCAGAGAAAATAAACGTTTAAGCAGAAGAAAATCAATTGCAGGGGAAAAGCGGCTCAGAGGAAGCGCGAAGGATACAGATGGCACACAGAGGGAGAGGAGAGGGAGGAACAAGAGCCCCCATGTCCCCTAGCAAGTGGCTATTTTCTGCACGGCAGCTTCTGGACTCACCGTTTGCATCCATGATGCAATGGCCATTCAGCTCCTTGTAGAATAGAATCTTCCTCCTCTTCCTCTCTGCAGACGGCCACGGTGGCCAGTCTCCCCTTTCTGCTGTACGTCGACTTCATTCACTGTCCCGCCTCCCAGCTGACCTTCTCCATCATGTCCCCATGCTCCAGCCCTCTTTCCTCAGACAGCCTTCCAACCTCTCCCCTGCCTCCCTATTCCCCTCTCCACTCGATCCTCTGCCCACCTCTTCTTTCTCAGCCTTTAGAGTCCTTCTTCCTCCTGCCCCTTGTCCATCACAGCCTTGGCTTGGTCCTTACCCACCACACTTCCAGCCCGCACACTCCTGGGGTTTCCTACACCTGTAGGTGGAGCCTGCCCCTTTTCTTCCCAAAGCACTGGCTCTGGCCTCCCCTCAGGCTCAGGCACTCTGCTTGCCCAGGTCTTTATCCACCCTCCCTCCTTCCCCCACAGTTCCTGGTCACTTCCCTCCCTCGCCCCCCACCCCCTCCTGTCCCTACCACCATCTGCCCATGGCCTTTCTTTCCCTTCTGCTCCCACAGCCCAACTTGTGCCCTTGCTCAGCAACCCCAGTTACTGACTTGCTGGTTTTGCTGTTGACCATGGTTAGGCAGTTACCTACCCCAATGCTAGGGAGCAAAGGCACTAGACAATGTAACATCGCAAAGCTGAATTGAAAAATACTATTTCTTTTATCATTTTTACCGTGCAAATATTTGTAATAAAAAATCATATACACTTTTATTTCAATTACAACACAGAATACAATATATATGAAAATGTAGACAAACATCCAAAATGTTTAATAAATGTCAATTGGTATTTTATTGTTTAACAGTGCAATTAAAACTGAGATTAATCGCGAGTAATTTTTTTAATCGTGAGTAATTTTTTTGAGTTAATCATGTGAGTTAACTGCAATTAATCGACAGCCCTAGAAATAGTATTTTTCAATTCACCTAATACAAGCACTGTAGTGCAATCTCATTATCATGAAAGTTGAACTTACAAATGTAGAATTATGTACAAAAAATAACTGCACTCAAAAATTAAACAATGTAAAACTTTAGAGCCTACAAGTCTACTCAGTCCTACTTCATGTTCAGCCAATCGCTGAGACAAACACGTTTACATTTATGGGAGATAATGCTGCCCGCTTCTTGTTCACAATGTCACCTGAAAGTGAGAACAGGCATTTTCATGGCACTGTTGTAGCCGGCATCTCAGATATTTACGTGCCAGATTCGCTAAAGATTCATATGTCCCTTCATGCTTCAACCACCATTCCAGAGGACATGCGTCCATGCTGATGACGGGTTCTGCTCGATAACGATCCAAAGCAGTGTGGACCAACGCATGTTCATTTTCATCATCTGAGTCTGATGCCACCAGCAAAAGGTTGGTTTTTTTGTTTTTGGTGGTGGTGGTGGTTCGGGTTCTGTAGTTTCCACATCAGGGTGTTGCTCTTTTAAGACTTCTGAAAGCATGCTCCACGCCTCGTCCCTCTCAGATTTTGGAAGGCACTTCAGATTCTTAAACCTTGGGTCGAGTGCTGTAGCTATCTTTAGAAATCTCACATTGTTACCTTCTTTGCGTTTTGTCAAATCTGCAGTGATAGTGTTCTTGATACAAACAACATGTGCATAGTCATCATCCGAGACTACTATAACATGAAATATATGGCAGAATGCAGGTAAAACAGAATAGGAGACATACAATTCTCCCCCAAGGAGTTCAGTCACAAATTTAATTAACGCATTATTTTTTTTAATGAGAGTAGAAGCATGTCCTCTGGAATGGAGGGCAAAGCATGAAGGGGCATACGAATGTTTAGCAAATCTGGCACGTAAATATCTTGCAATGCCGGCTACAAAAGTGCCATGCAAACGCCTGTTCTCACTTTCAGGTGATATTATAAATAAGAAGCAGGCAGCAATATCTCCCCTCAATGTAAACAAACGTGTTTGTCTTAGTGATTGGCTGAATGAGAAGTAGGACTGAGTGGACTTGTAGGCTCTAAAGTTTTACATTGTTTTGCTTTTGAGTGCAGATCTGTAACAAAAAAAATCTACATTTGTAAATTGCACTTTCACAATAAAGAGATCGCACTACAGTACTTGTATGAGGTGAATTGAAAAATATGGTGATTTCTTTTGTTTATCATTTTCACAGTGCAAATATTTGGAATAAAAAATAATAATATAAAGTGAGCACTGTACACTTGTATTCAGTGTTGTAATTGAAATCAATATATTTGAAAATGTAGAAAACATCCAAAAATGTTTCATACATTTCAGTTGGTATTCTATTGTCGTTTAACAGTGTGATTAATAGTGATTAATTTTTTTCAGTTACTTGTGTGAGTTAACTGTGATTAATTGACAGCCCTACAGCTACGCCTATGGCTGAAACCACTGGGCAACACTACTCCCCAAACAGCATGGTAGCGCCCCATGCTGTCCCTCATCCCTCCTAGCCTCCAGACACCTGAACGTAACCAACACGAGGGTTAATTATAATTCAGTGTTATGCAGTGTGATAACAGGTTCTCTGTGGCTCACATGGGGATATACTGCCAGCAGAGCAAGCCAGTGCCCAGCCCCTGCCATGTGGCAAGCTTCCCAGCTGCTGTCTCCGGGCTGGAGCGTGGAAGCACGTCCCTTTTCAGGCCAGGCCTAGCCCCGCTCTGCCCCTTTTCTGAGTCTCAATCACTGTGGAAGGCAATCTCTGCGGATCACCGGGCTACTTAAATCCGTGTGGGTCGAGAGACTCTTTATTCAGCTAAGACTGCTGGACAATAGAAAGGATTAGGGGCCCCAAATACATTTCCTTAGTCGCTGCTGAAATGCGGAGCTGGGGAGAGATAGGCCCAACACCCAAAGACTTTGCCCTCTGCTTCTGGCAACCCCATTCTGCCCCAGCTAGCTCCTGGAAGCGCAGCCCCCTGTTCCTGACAGTTAGCAACAAGGCCAGCCATTTATCCCCCTCTTTTCCAGTGTGATTTACAATGGGGAAGTTTTGTATCAGGGCAAGCGGCTGACAGATCAGAGACCTTCCTGCTTATAAATGGAGTGACCCAGCCCTGTGGGCACTCGCCCTGCGTGAACTGCCCTGAAGAAGGGGAGATGGTTTCCTCCTGCTCCCCGCTTCTCTAGGGGAAGCGTGGGGTACTTGCCCTGAGAAGAGAGGTGGGTGCTGATGAGGTTTGGCAGCTGGGGGCAGGGGAAGAGGAAAGCCCACTCCCCTGTGCTTTTGTCCTTTCCCTCATGGTCTCCCCTCTCTCCCACTTCTTCCATCTATCCTCACCCTCCTTTGGCTTCCCACTGGCCATGCTGGGGCCAGTGCCCCCCCCCCCCCCCCCGTGACGGCTCCATCTCTGTACAGGTTTGTGCTGAAACCCCATAGTGCCCCAGGGTGTCTCCCGAGATCCCTCCCTCCAGCCCCACTGGGGCCTGAGTTCCTATGAGAAGCTATAGGGTGGGGATGCACAGAGGCTGCCCCACTCCGCCCTCCCCTGTGGATGCCCATCGTTAGGACGTTTCACCTGTATCTACCACCTTGCCCTATTATTTGTGGACGAGGTGGCTGGACACTGGGGCAGATGATGGCCAAAGCAGCTGCAAGGTGCTGTGATGGTTGAACAGGCAGTGGTGTGTGGCTTGCTGGAGTTCCATGACTCTGCATGTTCATTGTGTTACTCCCCGTCCTCCAGAAACAGGAGAAAGCAGCTCTTGGCAGGTGACTAAACCCCATTGGTTACTTGGCAGGAAAAGTCTGGCACATGCTCCTACAATCTCCCCATGCCCAGGGCCTTTGGTTAACATCTGCCTCTCCCCCTTCATCTCACACGGAGCCAGAGATCCTGCTGACGTCAGGACTGGCCCAAGGCTTGATGAACAAATAGCCGTGGAAACGTTTGCTTGGTAAGCGCTCTCAGAGGGAGGTCACAGCCTCACTTAGATGTTAGCTAGACGCTGTTAGAGCTGCGAATGGCACAAACACAGAGGAAGACAAGGGACCGGATTGACAAAGGTGCCTATGTGAGTTAGGTGCCTCACTCTCATTGATTTTCAGTAGGAGTTAGGCGCTGGACCTGTTAGGTCTTTAGTACATTCCACTAGGCACCTCTCTGTAGGTTTAACTGCAAATCTGACCCAAGTTCCCTGCCCCAGGGAGCACAGATCGTTAGGTCCAGCACAAGTGATAAAGGAGCAGCCAGAGGAGAGAGGGCCAGCCGGGGGATCAGAGGCGCCTGGCTAAGCATGCAGTGAGTTTAAGGGGAGATTTGAAAAAGGATGGGAGGGGGCTCGGCCCATTGAACTTGCCCAGTGACAGTTAGCAGCGTGGACAGTCTAGTCATGGAGTGGGTTCTCCTAGTTCTTTCCCCTTCTATCTAGGGTGACCGTACGTCCCATTTTGGCTGGGACAGACCCTTTTGTGAGCCCTGTCCCGGCCATCCCGACTTTTTTGACACTTGATCAGTTGGCAAGAGCAAACGGGCAAATGCCCATTTGCGTCAAAAAAGTGGGGTGCAGAGGAACGTGGGGGGGGGGGAGGAAGGAGAGCAGTGATGGCATCCCCACGCGGGTGGGAGGCAGGGCTCTGGCATGGCTTGGGTGAGCACCAACACCAGCCCCAGCCTTTGGGAAATATGGTCACTCTGTGTAGTGTGTGCATCGCTGCTCACCCGAGCCCTGCCTTCCCTTCCCCCCTATGTGGGGAGGAGGGCTTGGGCGAGTGGCCAGGTGAGCCCCAAGTGATGGGGCTCAGGCAAGCCCCTCGTGATGTCCCATTTTCCCTTTGGGAAATATGGTCACCCTACTCCTGCCCCACACATCCTTCTCCCCAGGAAAGGGGATGTCTGAATCAGAAACTTGTTTTGTCATCAGCCCTTGTCTTTTGATCACTCGTTAGCAGAAACAGCTTTTGCTGCTGGTTGCATGGAGCGGGAAGGAAGAGAGGCTCTGCATACTAATAGGTCTCATGACTTTCGGACTTGTTTAAGCCTTTTCTTATGCTCCTGCACACAGCTCCTCATCGAATACTGAATTGTCGTCCAGATGAGTCATTTTCCCTCTGCTGCATTTCAATACGGGTTTTGTTTGCCGTTGGATTACGGCATCCAGGCTGCAGGCCGATGTCCTGTTGGAGGCGGCCCATCAGATATGGAATATTTCCTCCCTCTCCACATCACGGCTGAAGAAATGTGCCCTGTGCTGTCCGTTAGCCAGGCAGTGTTTACACAGCTCTCTCTTCCAGACTCCAAAGCACTGAGAGTAAATAGCAGCCCTGCCTCTGCAGGACTAGCAGGGGGCAGGCGAGCAGAGCGGCAGCCCCTCTATCCCAGGGCTGTAGCTCAAACAATGAACCCCACTGCCATGCACACACACCGAGGACTGACAGCAAGATTAACTTGGCCCTTTGTCTCTATAGGATAGGAGACATTCCTATCAGACAGCTCAGAACAATAGCCCACTCTCTGAGCAAAAAAGGCCTTCATCAAACAGACACTGTCTCTTCCTGCTGCATCTTCCTTTGCCTAGGAGTTCTGCTCAGGCCCCACGCCTTCTGGAGTGCCCCTGGTCCGCCTCTTCACACAAGTCTGCAGCACAGTCTGTATTCAGGGCACGTGAAGAGGTTGGGTAACGCAGCCATAGCCAAGGAAGTGACCTCTATTCACAGAACAGGCTCGGTGCTGGTGGCAGTAGAGTATGTGTCCTCCACACCCTGTCGCTGCGTTGGCTTCAGTGCTCACCTACAGGGTCACTGCTGGGGATGGCAGTGGGCACAGCCCAAGGCATTCGTTATGGCCCAGGCAGCCCTGGGCCGTTTTGCTGCTGTGGCCAACAAAGGAGCCAGTTGTGATCTCCTAGGCATTGCTAGGGGTCCCGTCTCTTTAGTTTGTCACAGCTACCTTCAGCCTCCTGCCCCTACCACTCACTGTTTCATATAATTACACATCTTATTCCAAATGAGTGACATTGCCAAGCATTTTAAGATTTCTAGACTTCAATCGATAGGACTTGGGTAATCTTAAACCTTTTCAACAAGGAGTCCGGTGGCACCTAATAGATTTATTTGGGCATAAGCTTTCATAGGTAACCCCCCCCCCCCACTTCTTCAGATGCATGGAGTGAGAATTACAGATGCAGGCATAAATATACTGACACATGAAGAGAAGGGAGTTACCTTACAAGTGGAGAACCAAGGTTGACAAGGCCAATTCAATCAGGGTGGATGTGGTCCACTCCCAATAATTGATGAGGAGGTGTCAATACCAAGAGAGGGGAAATTGCTTTTATAGTGAGCCAGCCACTCCCAGTCCCTATTCAAGCCCAAACTAATGGTGTTAAATTTGCAAATGAATTGTAGCTCTGCAGTTTCTCTTTGAAGTCTGTTTTTGAAGTTTTTTTGTTGAAGTAGAGCAACTTTTAAATCTGTTCTAGAATGTCCAGGGAGATTGAAGTGTTCTCCTACTGGCTTTTGTATGTTACCATTCCTGATGTCTGATTTGTGTCCATTTATTCTTTTACGTAGAGACTGACCGGTTTGGCCAATGGACATGGCAGAGGGGCATTGCTGACACATTATGGCATATATCACATTGGTAGATGTGCAGGTGAATGAGCCCCTGATGGTGTGGCTCATGTGGTTGGGTGCTCTGATGGTGTCGCTAGAGTAGATATGGGGACAGAGTACACAACAAGGTTTGTAACAGGGATTGGTTCCTGGGTTAGTGTTTCTGTGGTGTGGTGTGTAGTTGCTGGTGAATATTTGCTTCAGGTTGGGGGACTGTCTGTAAGCGAGGATTGGCCTGCCTCCCAAGGTCTGTGAGTGTGAGGGATCGTTTTCCCAGATAGGTTGTAGATTGTTGATGTGCCGGAGAGGTTTTAGCTGAGGGCTGTACATGATGGCCAGTGGTGTTCTGTTATTTTCCTTGTTGGGCCTGTCCTGTAGTAGGTGACTTCTGGGTACCCATCTTGCTCTGTCAATCTGTTTCTTCACTTCTCCAGGTGGGTATTGTAGTTTTATGATAAAGATCTTGTAGGTGTTTGTTTTTGTGGATACAGACTAACATGGCTACCCCTCTGATACTTAAACCTTTTCAATACGTTTTCATTCAATTTCGTATACACTTTAGCATCGTCTTCCTCAGTATCATTTGGAACTTATCTGGCTTTCCCAGTCAACCTGGGTAAGAGCATAGGCATCCATTTATCCTGTGGAATATTATGGATCCCACACAGTCTCTCAATGGTGAAAAGGAACTCCTCAATGCAGTCAGTCTCTTGATAAACTGGGCCACTCCCTGCTCTTGATAGGGGATGTACTCACAGGTTGAGGCTGCTGTGTTTGCAGCTCCAGTACTTTGAGCTGCAGTGCATGAGTTCTCTCCTCAGCTGCTAGTTGTTCTATGCATCTTTGGTGAGCTTCCTTCTCGGTTTCAGTGGTTTCGCTCTTCTCCTTGATCCAAAGTTCCACCATCAGTATCTGGTGCTCACACTCTTTCAGGGCTTCCATGAGCTTCAGCCAGAACAGTTCCACTGCAGCAGTCTCTGTGACATCTGAGGTACTGGGATGCTCAGACCCTGCTCCTTGATCAAAGTCTATGAGCAGCAGCGCTCCCGTTCCTGATCTGAGCTTGCTTTTTATGGGATATTCCTCTACTTCTGCATAATTTTCCAAGGTCTGTTGTGTCAAGACCTTCCTGTGACTGTGATTTGCTCGTTGTGACTAATCTTTAACCCATATAAATTCTCAGTATCAAATTTAAACTTCTCACCGCATTGGGTTATGTCTGAACTTTAAGCCCAGTTAACCTGTGGCATATGCAGGGCCGGCTCTAGGCACTAGCAAAACAAGCTGGTGCTTGGGGTGACACATTTTTAGGGGCGGCATTCTGGCCCTAAAAATGTGCCCCGGCCGCCCTAACTCACCTCCGCTGCTGCTGCTCGCGCACCGCTGCTCGCCCTCCCTCCCGGGTTCGAGAGCCTGGGAGGGAGGGCGAGCAGTGGCGCGCGAATCAGCTGTTTCGCGTGCCGCGGCCGCTCAGGATCTCCCCCTCCCTCCCAGGTTTGAGAGCCTGGGAGGGAGGGGAAGACCCCGAGTGGCCACGGTGCACGCGCTGCTTCTCCCTCTCCCTCCCTCCCTCCCTCATAGGCTTGAGAGCCTGGGGGGAGGAGGCAGGGCTGGGAATTTGGGGCAGGGGCGGAGTTTAGGCGGGGCCGGGGGTGGGGTAAGAAAAAAACGGGGGGCGGGCAGGCAAAATTGTTTTTGCTTGGGGCGGCAAAAATCCTAGAGCCGGCCCTGGGCATGTGTATCCTGCCATGACTATGCCAATTGTCACAGGGTCTGGAGTGGCTCACAACCGCAAGTGCCAACCTCAGGGCAGATTGCCAAAAATGGGACAGGCAGCTCCAACCTGGTGGTGT
Organism: Trachemys scripta elegans; assembly: GCF_013100865.1. Classification (NCBI taxonomy): domain Eukaryota; kingdom Metazoa; phylum Chordata; order Testudines; family Emydidae; genus Trachemys; species Trachemys scripta. The sequence continues at coordinate 1,557,911 of NC_048318.1, forward strand.
GGTTTATAATTAGATTTCACCAAGCTGGTAACAAATGTCCTGTCTCTTTAAATGGGCACTACCCCCTCCCCAGTGCAAAAGCTCACTTTCATATTAGCTTCAGCTTTGCAGCTAGAACAATAAAGCCACTGCAGCAGAGAGCTGTGTCCCCATCAACTCCCTCTGCCTCTGTTTCTCTAGTTCCTTCTCTGCTGGCTCCAGAAATATAACACTTTGGTCCAGTGCGAGAGAGCAATGATTCTGCCTGGGTCCTGACATTAATCCTGAGCAAACGAATGGGACATAGGATATGGAACTTGATTAGTAAAGAATTAAAAGAGAGTAGTGTCATTAATGCCAACATGGGTTTGTGGAAAAGAGATCCTCGTCAAACTAACTTGATAGCTTTTTTTGAGGAGATTACAAGCTTGGTTGATAAAGTGGCACTATAGATGCAAGAAAGCATAGAGTCAAATAGTGTAAAAAATCTTAAATGAATCAAACACTCCCATAGAATCTCTATGGATAGAAATTCCATGGTTGAATAATAAGAATATAGCAGTAGGAATATATTGCTGACCACCTGACCAGGATGGTGATTGTGAAATGCTCAGGGAGATTAGAGAGGCTACAAAGGCAGAAAACACAATAATAATGATGGATTTCAAATATCCTTATATTGACTAGGTACATCAGGATAGGATGCAGAGATAAAAAGTGTCTAGACACCTGTAGCGACACGGGACTCACCCCTGCAGCACCTCCTGCTGGTCGTTTCAGGGAATTAGCATTTCCAGCCTCCGGAGCGCCCTCTGCAGGCCAGTGTCCCACTGCTGCTGGCCCCCGTGTCCCTCCCAGTACTTGGTGCCCCTTGTCTCTGGGGTGCTGCCCCCTGGCAATATCCCCACAGTCTCAGAGACTTCCCACCCAGGGGAACCCCCAACCCTCTATCCCCACCTTGCCTCAGTCGTGGGCTACTGCCAGTCACCCTCTAGCCCCCGCTCACTGGGGCAGACTGCAGTGTAAAAGCCACTCATCATAGGCAAGGGGGATTTGGACCTGCTGCCTCTGCCTAGCCTTGGGCTGCTCCCTGCAACCCCCAGTACCTATTTGGCCTTCCACTAGGCTGCAGCCTGGGGGGTTTCCAGGCTGGGGCTCTCCAGCTCCCTTGGCCTTCCCCCAGTCCTGCTCCACTCCAGGTACCTTCTCTAGCACCCAAGCAGCCAGGCCCATCTCTCTCTACAGCCAGAGAGAGATTGTGTCTGCTCCTGGCTTCCCTGCCTTTTATAGGGCCAGCCAGGTCTGTTTGGGGTCTGGCCACAGCTGAGGCTGCCTCCCCAATCATCCCAGCCTAAGTTTCCCAGCCCCAGCCCTCTTCAAGGGCTGGCTTTTAACCCTTTCAGGCCAAGAGTGGGTGACCACCCCGCTACAACACCATAAATGGCTGCTTCTTGGGGCAGCTAGTCCTGGAACCCACAGGGGAGACGCAATTCTTCATTTAGTCCTAAGTGGGGCACAGGATCTGTTTCAAGATGTGAATAGAGCTGAACCACTCGGTAATAGTGACCCTAATGTAATTAAATTTAACATCCTTGTAGGGGGGCAAATACCAAAGAAACCCACCATAGTAGCATTTAACTTCAAAAATGGGAACTACACAAAAATGAGGAGTCTATTTAAATGGAAATTAAAAGGAACAGTCACAAGGGTGAAATGCCTGCTAACTGCATGGGGACAATTTTAAAACACCATTATAGAGGCTCAAATTAAATGTAAATCCCAAATAAAAAAACAGTAAGAGATGCAAAAAAATGCCACCATGGATAAACAAGAGAATAAAAGAGGCAGCTAGAGACAAAAAGGCATCCTTTAAAAATTGGAAGTCAAATCCTAGTGAGGAAAATAAAAAGGCGCATAAATTCTGGCAAGTCAAGTGTAAAACTATAATGAAGTAGGCCAGGAAAGAAACTGAAGAGCAACCAGCAAAAGACACAAAAATTAACACTAAAAAAAGTTAAGCACATCAGAAGAAGGAAGCCTGATAAACAGTCCATGGGGGCCACTGGATGATAGAAGTGCTAAAGGAGCATTCAAGGAAGACAAGGTCATTGTGGCGAAACTAAATGAATTCTTTACATTAGTCTGTACTGCAGAGGATGTGAGGGAGATTCCCACACCTGAGACATTTTAGGTGACAAATCTGAGGAGCCGTCCCAGATTGCGGTGTCAATAGAGGAGGTTTTGGAACAACTTGATAAATTAAATATTAATAACTCATCAGGACCAAATGGCATTTACCCAAGAATTCTGCAGGAACTCAAATCTGAAATTGCAGAACTACAAACAGTGGTATGTAATAGGGTTGCCAATTTTGATTGGACGTATTCTTGGATGTTTCATCACATGACATAATCTTTAATTCCTGGAGACTCCAGGACAATCCCAGAGGCTTGGCAACCCTTGTATGCAACCTATCGTTTAAATCAGCATCTGTACGAGATGACTGGAGGGTAGCTAATGTAACACCTATTTTTAAAAAAGGCTCCAGAGGTCATCCTGGCAATTACAGGCCGGTAAGCCTAACCACAGGACCAGGCAATTGGTTGAAACTACAGTAAAGAACAAAAATATCAAACATTTAGATAAACACGATATTTTGGGGAAGAGTCAACACAGCTTTTGTAAAGGGAAATCACACCTCACTAATCTATTAAAATTCTTTGAGGAGGTCAAAAAGCTTGTGGACAAGAGTGATCCAGTGGATATAGTGTACTTGGATTTTCAGAAAGCCTTTGACAAGCAAAGGTTCTTAAGCAAAGTAAGGAGTAATGGGATAAAAGGGAAGATCTTTTCATGCCTCAGTAACTGGTTAAAGGATAGGAAACAAAGGGTAGGAATCAATGGTGAGCTTTCACAAAGGAGAAAGGTCAATAGAGGAGTCCCCCAAGGATCTGTACTGGGACGAGAGCTGTTCAACATATTCATGAATGATGTGGAAAAGGGGGTGAACAGTGAGGTGGCAAAATTTGAAGATGATATAAAATACTCAAGATAGTTAAGTACAAAACAGACTGGGAAGAGTTACAAAGGGATCTCACAAAACTGGGTGATTGGGCAACAAAATGGCACATGAAATTCAATGTTGATAAATGCAAAGTGATCCACGTTGGAAAACATAATCTCAACTATACATACAAAATGTTGGGTCTTAAATTAGCTGTTACCACTCAAGAAAGAGATCTTGGAGTTATTGTGGATAGTTCTCTGAAAACATCCACTCAATGTGCAGTGGCAGTCAAAAAAGCAAACAGAATGTTGGGAATCATTAAGAAAGGGATAGATAATAAAACAGAAAATATCATAATGCTGCTATATAAATCCATGGTATGCCCATACCTTGAATATTGCATTCTGATCGTCACATATCAAAAAAAGCAATATTAGATTTGGAAAAAATGCAGAGAAGAGCCATGAAAATATTAAGGGTATGGAACAGCATCCATACTAGGAGAGTCTAAAAAGACTGGGACTGGTCAGCCTAGAAAAGAGACGACTAAGAGGAGATATGACAGTGGTCTATAAAAACATGAATGGTGTGGAGAAAGTGAATAGGAAAGTGTCGTTTATCCCCTCACATAACACAATGTACAGGGGTCACCTGATGAAATTACTAGGCATCAGGTTTAAAACAAACAAAAGGAAGTACTTCCTCACACAATGCCTAATCAACCTGTGGAACTCATGCCGGATAGGTCCATCAATGGATATTAGTCAAGATGGTCAGGGATGCATGCTCTGGGTTTCCCTAAACCTCCAACGGTCAGAAGCATCTGGCTCTGGACACTGTCAGAGACAGGTTACTGGACTAGATGACCATTGGTGTGTCCCAGTATGGCTGTGCTTATGTTCTTAAAGATAATAGTGTTGATGTAATATACTTAGACCTCTGTAAGGCATTTGATTTGATACCACACAATATTTTGTTTAAGAAACTAGAACAATACAAAAATCTAGATGGCACACATTAAATGGATTAAAATATTGCTAACTTGATAGGTCTCAAAATATAATTGTAACTGGGGAATCAGCACTGAGCAGATGTGTCCTGAGTGGAGTCCTGCAGGGATGTGTTTTTGGCCCTATGCTATTTAACATTTTTATCAGTGATGAGGAAGAAAACATAAAATCATCACTGATAAAGTTGGCAGGTGATACAAAAATTGGGGCAATGATAAATAACGAAGAGGAAGGTCACTAGGTCAGAGCGATTTGGATCGCTTGATAAATCGGGCACAAGCAAATAATCTGTTTTAATAAGCCAAATGTAAATATTTACCTCTAGGAACAAACAATATAGGCCATATTTACAAGATCGGGCACTCTATGCTAGGAAGCAGATATTTGGAAAAAGTCTTGGAGGTTATGGTGAATACTCAGTTGAACATATGCTCCCAGTATGAAGCTGTGGCGAAAAGGATTAATACAATCCTTGGATTTATAAACAGGGGATTCTGAAGTATGAATAGAGAGGTTATATTACCCCTGTATTTGGTACCTGTGCAATTGCTACTGGAATTATGTGTCAAGTTCTGGTCTTCACAATTCAAGAAGGATGTTGATAAATTGGAAGGTGTCAGAGAAGAGCCACAAGAATGATTAAAGGATTGGAAAACCTGCCTGATAGTGACAGATTCCAGGAGCTGAGTTGATTTAGTTTACGAAAGAGAAGGTGAAGAGGTGACCTGATCATAGTCTGCAAGTACCTATATAGAGAACAAATCTATATGATAAGAATCCAGGATTGTCATTCATGCACCACCCATGCCAAACACAAATAGCCCCTCATGGCAGCACACACCCATCATTCATCATCTGCACTAATATCCTAGCACAACCCCCTCAGACACAAATCAACAGAACAACACAACCGGAACACACAATAATCCAAAGATACACAGCCCCTCACCTCAGCGCACACCCCTTCTTCCCCACCTGCACAAATCAACACCAGTCTCCCAGCACAACACAACCCACACACTAACCAACACAACCACGCAACACAACCTGCACACATAATAACCCAAAACATCACTCTGAAGCCTAGAACAACTATTGAGTCACTGTCAAGAGATGGAAACAGCTACAAGCATGGTTGAGAGCTCTTTGGGTTAGAACAGGGGTCTCAAACTCAAATGACCAGGAGGGCCACATGACTAACACCTGCTTATCTCTACTGGAAATATCTCGCCTGATGCATCCCAAGATTGCATTAGCTTTTTTCACAGCCATATCACATTGGCAGCTCATAGTCATCCTGTGATCAACCAATACTCTGAGGTCCTTCTCCTCTGTTACTTCCAACTGATGAATCTCCAGCTTATAACAATAGCTCTTGTTATTAATCCATGTTACAAAGTCATCCAGATCTTCCTGTATGATATCCCGGTCCTTTTCTGTATTGGCAATACCTCCCAGCTTTGTGTCATCCGCAAACTTTATTAGCACATTCCCACTTTTTGTCCCAAGGTCAGTAATAAAAAGATTAAATAAGATTGGTCCCAAAACCGATCCCTGAGGAACTCCACTAATAACCTCCCTCCAGCCTGACAATTCACCTTTCAGTATGACCCGTTGTAGTCTCCCCTTTAACCAATTCCTTATCCACCTTTCAATTTTCATATTGATCCCCGTCTTTTCCAATGTAGCTAATAATTCCCCACGTGGAACCGTGTCAAATGCCTTACTGAAATTGAGGTAAATTAGATCCACTGCATTTCCTTTGTCTAAAAAATCTGTTACCTTCTCAAAGAAGGAGATCAGGTTGGTTTGGCATGATCTACCTTTTGTAAAACCATGTTGTATTTTGTCCCAATTACCATTGACCTCAATGTCCTTGACTACTTTTTCCTTCAGAATTTTTTCCAAGACCTTGCATACTACAGATGTCAAACTGACAGACCTGTAGTTGCCCGGATCACTTTTTCTTCCTTTCTTAAAGATAGGAACTATGTTAGCAATTCTCCAGTCATACGGTACAACCCCTGAGTGTACAGATTCATTAAAAATTCTTGCTAATGGTCTTGCAATTTCATGTACCAGTTCCTTTAATATTCTTGGATGAAGATTACCTGGGCCCCCTGATTTCATCCCATTAAGCTGTTCGAGTTTGGCTTCTCCCTCGGATGTAATATCTATCTCTATATCCTCATTCCTATTTGACATCCTACCATTATCCCTAAGCTCCTCATTAGCCTCATTAAATACTGAGGCAAAGTATTTGTTTAGATATTGGGCCAGGCCTACGTTATCCTTAACCTCCTCTCCATCCTCAGTGTTTAGCAGTCCCACTTCTTTCTTTGTTTTCTTCTTATTTATATTTATCTGACAATCATTCCATTAATAGTTACTCTTTGTTTGAAGTTGTTTAACCAATTATGTATCCACTTAATGGTAGTTCCGCCAAGACAGTATTTCTCCATAGAAATGTGGGCTCCATTCTCCACTTTTACCTCTTTACGTTTCTGTTCTTTATCCCTCTCCTCCACACACGTCTGCCGATTTCCCTTTTCTCCTACTGCCCTCTCCCCAGCTCTCGCAATCATTTCTCTTTTCTTCCTCTTTCCATGAAACATTTTCACTCACTCTTTATTCTCTCTCAATCCAGCTTCCCTCGCTCTCTCACTTGGTTCTCCTGTCTCTATAGCACTCTCTGCCCCTCTCTCCCTTTCCCAGTTCCAGTACTTTGTTGCCATGACACCTGGCACAAGGAAGAGCTCCTTTCTATAGCAGCAAGAGAAAGAGCCTTAGCTGGGAACAGATTGTCCAGCATCGCTCTGGCGTGCTTCCCATCAGCCACGAAAAGGCTTTTCTGCTGCTTCTCTCTGCCTTTCCTACACTGAATTTAATTCATTTCTTGCTTGCTTGCTTTCTTAGTCTTTAGATCCTGACCTTCCTTTCCTGGCTGGTGAGCAGGTCAGTTATTGACACTGATTTTTACATGGAAGGCACTCAGGTGTGTAGTTCAGTCAGGAATTAATTCAGGGAAGTTCTATGGCCTGTGTTATAATGGAGGTCAGACTAGATGATCACAGCTGTCCCTTCTGGCCTTATCATGTAAAAATACCACCTTAAGATACAGAGATCCTTCTGCCACACTCTCTGACCACAGGTGTCTGAATGCAGCATTCCCACCCTGCTCCCCTCTGAATACTTAAGGGGCCAGAAACAGCTGTCCCCAGCAGCAGATTGTCCACTTGAGTATTATATTAACATAAGAGAGTTCTGTGCCGTGGTTTCTGTACCCCCTGCATAGGGGCACCAGAACGGGGGGGAGGGGGAGAGGGGGCAAGGGGCGATGGCCCTCCCACTTTTCACCATGGGCCCAGCTCCCTGCCCCTCCTCTTCCTCCCAAGGCCCCATTCCCCAGCCAGGACAGAAGCTCTTACCCCAGCGAGGGTAAGAGTGGCCTGGGGTGCCCAGGCAGCTGTGGGGAGACGTGGATCCTCCACCTGCCCTGGGCAGGGGGTCCAGGGATGTGGGGACACAGGTCGGGGGTTGCTCTCAGGCTCCCCCACCCCAGGCAGATGGAGGGACCTGGGTTCCCCTGCCTGACTATGGCTTCCGGCTTGACCGTGGGGCCAGGCCTCGGGGGGAAGAGGTGGTCACCCCTGCCCCTGCAACAGCAAAGAGGGATTTACCTGCGCTTGACCTGATAGAATTAGACATTTAATATCCTGGAGTCAGAGGAAGGCTCCTCGCTTCAGCCTCATCTAGAAAAGCAGTTAAAATGAGAGAAAGTTTGTGCTCTCTGTAGGGGATGGATGCCACAGGGGTCTTATCTGGCTCCATCTCATTAAAATAATTGTAATTGGTTTCAATTATTTTTCTTTCTGGATGACAGGGGGCCAACTGCTGCTCTCCATTAACCCCACATGGATTTTAGAGGGTTACTTCAGCTATACACCAGTGTGACCCGGAGCAGACTTTTGCCCCTGGCTTCTCTATTTCCAGATTTCCTCTAGGACCGATTCATTGCAGAAAGACAAAGTTCTAGGATCTCCTGCAGGTACATATGGTAGGCTCCCGGGGCCAGATGTTCCAGAGAGCTCAGCTCCCAGTTAGGCACCAAAGTGTCTTCATGTTGGGTGCTGGGCATTTTTGAAAATCTGGCTCCAACTACAGATACAGAGAGCTTGGAAGTCTGGCCCCATGACTCAGCCCATCAGCACCCGCCCTGGCGCCAGGATCTGCAGCAGTCAGCGCTCTTCTAGCGCCGTGAGGCAGTAGGGGGCAGTCTGCACACATTTCACTCCCTGGCCCACGTTCTTGCTCCACGTTATCCAAGTCCATGTGGCTTACTCCACCTGTGACTGTTACAACCGTGGATTGAAAGAATAACTAGTTTCCCCACTAGTTCTGGGAGGCAGGAGCTTTAACCTGCTGCTGGATGGACCCCAAAGGGTTTTGAAAATCAGTGAAACAGGGAAATATTTCCCCTGCCATTCCCAGCACAGCGACTAATTGGTGGCTGTAGAGTAACAGCTCTGGCCCAGGTCCTGCCAGCTGCATGGCACCCTGCAGCAGCCTGCGCCCTGGCAGAAAGTCCATCCAGGAGGAGACTTTGGCAGTAGAAAACAGCCCAAGCCTGGCCAGGGCAGGGAGAGACAGAGCAGCCAGGGGATGTTATTTTCTTCCATAAACAAGAGTGACTGTGTAAAGGTCACCCTCTCCTCTGCCCAGCCTGCAGGGCAGGACCCTGAGGGACCCACTCCCCACTGGGGTGACCCTCTGGAAAGACAGCAGCAGCAGTGACACTGCCTGTCCTGTCCAGGGCAAGGCCACTTCTGGGCCAAGTCAGTGCAGGGAGGTGTAACTTACACCATCGGTGCAGGTGGGAGCAAAGGCGACATATGGGGGGGCGGAATGTGGCGGTCACATGGCCCCCCTAGATTGCTTGGTCACATGATATGGCTGGGCCCACTCCCTTGGGCTGCTGCTTTCTGGGAGGGTGGGGCTGGGGGGGGGTTGGCATGACTCGAGCTGTTCTGGGGGTGTGCCCGCCCGGCGGCAGGCACAGGCTGTCTGTGGGTAGGGGTCTAGCCTGGGAGCCCACCGCCTGTGGGGGAAGCTGATCTGACTCACACAGACTGGCGCTGTGGCTCAGAGGCACAGCTGCCTGATATTAGTGAGGCTCAGAGGAGACGCATGCGGGAGGGGGGATGCGGGGTCATGCGCTCCCCCAGATTTGCTGCTTGGCTTGTACTGAGCACGCTCACATGGACGGAGCATGCTCGGTAACACTGCTGAAGCCAGCTGCCCTCATTCTGTCCCCCTGAGTACGCTACTCCCCACTATCCGCAGACACAAGTGGTCTCTGGCAAGGCCTCGGGCAGGCTGCAGCCGACATAGGCGGCGGCGCCCTCGGACCCGCGTCTCCACTGCTGTAGGAGCTGTTTGTCTCCAGCCAGTGCCAGGATTGTAGGGTTTCGTTCACGTGTGATGAAAGCCCTTTAAAGAAGGACGGAGAGACATTTTGTTTTGCCTGATCCAAGACCTGCCAAAACAATCCCTAGAGTGAGACAAGAGAGCCCCAGAGCCAGGCTCTGACTGCCGCGCTGCTCTGACACTAGCAGGGAGCACCCAGCTCCTGGCTGCATGGAGCACGCGGGAAAGTCGGCCCTCGGCACAAACACCGCGGAGGCTTCTCAGAGCCACGTGCAAAGTGGCAGGGGGTTGAGAGGGGCTAGGAATGGCTCTAGCTGGGGTTCAACAGCCAGGCCTCTGGCAACATTTGTCCATTGGCTGCTCCATACCCCCCTCGAGGCCCCGTGAGCTGTACACATTCAGAGGTGCTTTGGGTTTTCAGATCAGTGGCCTCCTGACTAATGGGTGTGACTGGCCCTGCAGATTTCCCTGGGGACAGCAGCGTGTTTTCTTCTGACTGGCACCCTATAACAATATGCACCTCCCTGCGTACATCCTGGTAATCCTGTAAGTGCAAGGTCACCGAGGGAAATTTCTCTCTGCTTCTTTGTTCCGTTGCCTGGTTTCGGCGGAGATGGCTGGAGTTGGATTTTCTTGCAATCACTGCGCTGTGAGCCTAGACAACAAGTCTTAAAGGAGCCTGTAGCAGGGTGGTCACCCGTTTCGGCCCTGGAAGGGTCAAAGCCAGCCCTGGGATAGGGCTGAAGCGGCAAAACAAAGCTTGGGCTAATTGGGGAAGGCAGTAACAGCTGGGGCCATGCCCCAATCAGGCCCAGCTGGCCCCTATAAGAGGCTGCGAGCCAGGAGCCCAGACACTCTCTCTCTCCCTGCAGAGAGGGCAGGGCCTGGTTGCTGCGGAGCTGAGTACCAAGAGTGGAGCAGGGCTGGGGGAAGGCTAGAGGAGCTGGGGAGCTCCAGCCTGGAAAACCCCCAGGCTGTGAGCCTAGCTGAAGGCCTAAGGCAGGTACTGGGGTTGCAGGGGGCAGCCCAAGGTTAGGCAGAGGCAGCAGGTCCAAACCCCCCTTGCCTATGATGAGTGGCCTTTACAGACTGCAGTCTGCCCCAGTGAGCGGGGGTAGATGGTGACTGGCAGTAGCCACTGAGGCGAGGTGGGGATAGAGGGTTGGGAGTTCCCCTGAGTGGGGAGACCCAGATTGGGGGTTGCTGCAGTGGGCAGAATCCCTGGGTAAAGGGGCAATGCGGTCTGGGAGGGACATGGGGGCCAGTGGCAAGCAGGACATTGGCCAGCAGAGGGCGCTCTGGAGCTGGAAAAGCTAATTCCCTGGACAAGCAGCAGGAGGCGCTGTGCCGCTGAGTCGCCGCACCGCTACAGAGCCTTAAGGAGCCACAATGAATCTCACAATGGAACAGAGGAGGCTTGGTGCTGAAATCAGCTTGAAATGCAGAACACTCTCAACTGGGATCCAAGCTTTCCCGTGTGAACGGGACTGGCGTTAGGGCTAATAACTAATACAAATATGTTCTGCTTCAGCTGGGCCCCTTGTGGAATTTCTCTTCAGCTGCCCAGACCTTGGTCCTGCATTAGATTTTCCTTCCCCTGATGATGGCAGTACTGGCTACAACTCAAGTTAGTTGCTAACACAGCCACTCTGTGCAGCCCCAGAGCTATTTTGCCATGTGGCTGCTCTGACTGAAATGATCTAACTCAAGAGCAGATCTCTAGAGGTAACATTTAAGTAAAAACCCAGCCCTAGAGTACGGCTACACTGCAATCAGAGGTGTGACTGCAGTATGTGTAGCCCTCCAGTGCTTTAGTCTAGCTAGCTTGAAGAACAATAGCTGTGAGGCTGCGACAGCACGCCCAGGACCCTGGGTACGTACGTACTGGGTGACTAGCCCATGCTGCCGCAGCTTCGCTGCTATTGATGTCCCACCTTGCTAGCGAAAGCTAGATCCAGTATGTCTGCAAGTGCTGCAGTCATGCCTCTGATTGCAGCAAGGGCAAACCTTAGAGCCCTGAGCACCTGTGGGAGGAGGGACCTGAACTGGAGTTAACCCCTTATTCACCAGCCCCTGGCTGTCGCAGGGCAACCAGTCAGGCCCTCCGCTACTTTAGCCCTGGCCCAGCGGCCTTGCTGCACAATATGCAGTGTAGAGCACTGTCTTTAAAATGGGCCCCTGGAATTGCAGGGCTCTCCTTGTGCCAGTTGCCCATTGCAATCATTAACCTCCCCTTTCTTGCTAAGTCTTGGCTCCTTGCCCTTTGCTTGGGGAGGCTTCTCCTGGCCTCGCTCCTGTCTCTGTGTTTGGCTGAATGGTGATCAGGGCCGGCTCCAAGTTTTTTGCCACCCCAAGCAAAAAAATTTTCCCGTGCCCCCCCGGCTCCGCCCCTTCCCAACCCTTCCCCAAATCCCTGGCCCCACCTACTCTCCCGGGCGTGCCACATTTCCCCTCCTACCCCTTCCCAGGCAAGCTTGGGAGGGAGGGGGGAGAAGCAGAGTGGCGGCACGCTCGGGGGAGCAGGCGGCAGTGGAGCGGATGTGAGCTGGGGGGGAGCGGTTCCTCTGCCCCCCTCCCCAGGGCCACTTCCTGTGGCCCTCCCCACGCCCTCCACTGCCGCAGCTCACCAGGGCCGCCCAGAGGATTCAGGGGGCCTGGGGCAAAGCAATTTCGGGGGCCCCTTCCATTAAAAAAAAGTTGCAATACTATAGAATACTATATTCTCGTGGGGGCCTGGGGCAAATTGCCCCACTTGCCCCCCCTCTGGGCGGCCCTGCAGCTCACCTCCGCTCAGGGCTGGCTCCTGGCTTTTTGCACCCCAAGGGAAAAAAAAGGAAAGGAGCCGGAGTGCCGCCCCAAGCACATGCTTGGAGCGCTGGTGCCTAGAGCCGGCCCTGATGGTGCTGAACTCATACATCACCCCACTCCAGACACACAGCTGTAGGTAATTAACTTGGTACTGTAGCAGCCCTTCACGTTGCTGACATGGTGCCGAGGGACTGAAAGGTCAGGCAGGCTGTGCCTCCTGCCAAAGCCTGGGGCTGGTTTGCTTTGCCAAAGGTGGGGAAGATGATTTGGAGACTTCCCCATAACAGTGTCTGTGAGGCTGACCTCACCCATCAGCCCTGCCTCAAACATGCCAGTCGAGGGTGTGCTGCTCAGAGACAGCGTTCGAAATGTGCATTTAAGAGCAGCGGTGCAAGAATTATACACACAGTTTCCAATGTTTTGGTGGGTAACAGTGGATCAGCCAAGGCTGAGGTGTTTCTGTTTGAACTGTGTTCTTTAGGTCCGATCTCGCTTTTCTTACTCGGCTAATTCATGTTTGGCTCATTTGTTCTCATTTGGCAGTGGATTTTGTCCTAGCTGCTGTGGGGGTTTGTGGCTGGCAATTTAATCTGGTAACCCATTAGTAGAAATGAGCATTTTAAAACAATAAGGAAAATATTTTCTGAACAAAGTGGGCACCATTTAAAAGAATAATCTGCATTTACTGCTTGGCTGCAGTAGTAATAAAATAATAATGCCTAGCTCTTATCTAATGCTTTTCATCAGTAGATCTCGAAGTACTTCACAATCTTTAATCTTTAGTAGATCAGCTTAAGGTGGTATTTCCTAGTTGCAGGGTAGGGAATTCTGCAATAAAGTCAACTATTGCCACGTGGCAGTTGTCGATGTTTTAGTGCCACACGCTGCATGTTCATGGAGCGAGCACAGCGCTAGCTCGCGCTCTGTAGGGAACGAGCCTGCACTGACCATGAGATAGATGGACTGGAGTACTTAGCAGAGCGTTTCCACCTCCAGCCTCTGCAGGTCAGATTCCCTCTCGCTCCACACACACGCAGCTGTAAGTGCAGTTGGAAGCAGGTGTCTGCATGCTTGGAGTGCAGATTTTGGCCCAATGACTGAAGTGTAGACATACCCTGAGCGAAGGCGAGGAGCATGCTCAGTACCACTGGCTTGTAGGAAACTCTATGGAACTTGAGCACGCTTATAGCAGTTGATGCACAGGAAGCTCTGTGGGGTTGGAGCATGCTCAGTGCAGATGGACTGTTCAGAGAGTTTATCAGCAAGCCTCTAACCATAGGGTTACCATATTTCAACAATCAAAAAAGAGGACGGGAGGAGCCCCGCCCTAGCCCCGCCCCTGTCCTGTCCTAGCCCCGCCCCTGCCCCTTCCACTCCCTCCCACTTCCTGCCCCCTCAGAACCCCCAACCCTCCCCCCCACTCCTTGTCCCCTGACTGCCCCCTCCTGGGACCCCTGCCCCTAACTGCCCCCCAGGACTCCACCCCCTCCCTAAGCCTCCCTGCCTCTTGTCCCCTGACTGCCTCCTCCTGAGACCTTCCCCACATCCTAACTGGCCCCCTAGGACCCTACCCCCCTACCTGTCCCCTGACTGCCCCAACCCTTATCCACCCCCCCACCCCCTGACAGCCCCCCCCCAGAACTCCTGACCCATCTAAACCCCTCTGCTCCCTGTCCCCTGACTGCCCCCTCCTGGGACCCCTGCTCCTAACTGCCCTCCAGAACCCCACCCCCTACCTAAGCCTCCCTGTGCCTTGTCCCCTAACTGCCCCCTCCTGAGACCTTCCCCACCTGTACCCTGACTGCCCAAAACCTTACACCCCCAATCCCCAGACAGCCCCCCAGAACTCCCAAACACCCCCCCCGCTCCTTGTCCCCTAACTGCCCCCTCCTGAGACCCCCCACCTGTACCCTGACTACCCAAAACCTTACACCCCCAACCCCCAGACAGCCCCCCCCGAACTCCCTGACCCATTCAACCCTGCTCCCTGTCTCTTGACTACCCCCCCCCCCCGAACCTCCCTGCCGCTTCTCTGGCCCCCGGCCCCCTTACTGTGCTGCAGAGCAGCGCGCTCGGCAGCGGGGGAGGGGAGCAGGCTCGGAGCTCCAGACGAACAGCCCAGCCAGCGATCTGTGAGTGCAGGGAGGGAGGGAGGGAGGGAGAGGAGGGGAGGGGTGTCAAGTTTCAGGAGGGAGGAGGGGGAAGTGCAAGCAGGGCTCTGGCTCTGGCTTTTGGAGCACCGGCTGCTCTGTAAGCGCGCTCACGCTCTGCATGGGAGGGGGGAGGAGGGGAAGTCCGGACATTGACAAATTCCCCACGGACCCTATTTTTAACCCGAAAAAGCCGGACATGTCCGGGGAATCCGGACGAATGGTAACCCTATCTAACCAGGCTCTACTAAGCATGTTCACACAGCATTTTCTAGATGCTTATAACTTAGCCCAATCTAGGTGGGTTTTCATGAGGACAGCAATAGGCACCTCCCTGACCCCAGGACTTACGGTTACGTGTTCAGCCCTAACTTTCATTTACCTCGAGCTTAACTGTGTTTAATCTTAACAGTGTCTTCATTTTTTAATTTAATTTCCTTGGTTTGTTCAAGGTAAAAAAGGTTGGGCCCAGTTCTATCTTAGCTCCTTCTTTATTTGTATGAAAGGCATTGAGATTGCACTCATCACTGTGAGGTCTGTGCTAATGTCTGCTAAGTGGCCTAGCCATGTACATAATGCTTGTAATTTATGTTAATGCACACCCTTTTGCAGTCTTAACTGTAGAGGATGCTGCCACCATGACAGCTATAACAAATCATTTCACTCCCCACCATTGAAAGGCAGACACCTCTGGGGTGGACTATGGCTGTGACTGCTCACCAGTGCACCAAGACATTGCACAGCATTGTAGGATCAGAAGAGAGGTCCAGTTATATGTGTCAAAGCACGCACCTGCCCCATGCTAGTAAAGGCGGTGGGCAAGATGAAGGTTTGATCTCCATCAGGCCTTTTATTAGCACACTGCCAGGTCTCTCTGACTCGCTGGAGCTGCTGTGTGTGCGCGGTGTCTGAAATGGTAGAGCACCGTGAATGGTGGGGATAATGGCTTCGTTAGTGTGTGTAGAATGTTCCACTTGCTAGCTATACCCATTGGGGTAGGCCCTCTACCGCCCTACCTCCATGTAGTGTATCCCAGCCTTTGTATACATGATCGCTGGCAGCAGGTTCTCTGACAGTTCCTGGATGTCTAGGCCTGGGTTCTTAGCAGTACATATTTTATGTAGCCCTGACAGAGAACACCTTGATTAAAAAAATTAATTCAGACTTGCTCCTTGGGGAAGTCTGTCCCGCTTCGTGTGGTTCAGTTTTCTGTCCACAGTCCACTGGAGGCAGTGTGCACTAGTGGCTAGAGAAGGGAACTGGAGTCAGGAGTGCCTCACTGTTTTGTTGTGTCTGAGGCAAGAACTTCACCTCTCTGCTTTCCAATATCCTGTCAAATGGAGAGAACGAGATTTCCTCTTCCTTGTAAAATGTCTAAAAGTTGATGGGGGGGAAGGTGCTGTGTAAATGCTCAGTCTTGCTGTCTCACCATTTAAAACCACAGTAAGGAGGTAAGGGCCACGCAGCCTGAGCTGCAAGGATCAGCAGCAGCGGGCCTGGAAATAGGTATTGCTTGAGAAGGGCTCAGTTCTGTTCCCACTTAGCCGGCGCAGCCCCGCTGACATCAATGGGGTTGCCGTTGGCTCCTGCCTAATGTGTAATAAACTCTCTCAGGAGAGAAGGCCCAGTACTTTCATTAACTGCATCAGCAGCCAGCTAAGACTGAGCCTGACAAGGCTTCTGGAAACATCTGGGCCGCTTCAGAAGCTGAACACAGGTATTAGACTGTCACTCCCACAGCGATAACACGAGTCTTAGCCTTGCCTTAACCACCCTGCTGTCTCTTCCCTCTAGGTCTACTGGAAGGCGTCAATATCACCAGCCCAGTTCTCCTCATCCATGGCACAGTTGGCAAACCTGCCCTGCTCTCGGTGAGGTACACCAGCACCAGCAGCGATAAACCTGTGGTCAAATGGCAGCTGAAGCGAGACAAGCCTACCACAGTGGTACAGTCCATCGGCACCGAGATCATTGGCAACCTGCGCCCTGATTACAAGGACCGGATTAAAATACTTGAGAATGGCTCCCTGCTGATCAGTCACCTGCAGCTGTCAGACGAGGGCACCTATGAGGTGGAGATCTCCATCACAGATGACACCTTTACCGGGGAGAAGAACATTAACCTTACCGTGGACAGTAAGTGTACAGAACTTCCCAAGAAAATGAGCACAGCTCCTTTCTTCAGTAAAATCCTCCCTGGAGTCCCTTTGTTCTCTTTATTACAGAGAAGTTAAAGGACTGATACAGGCCAGCTCTCTGTAACCCAGCAGAGTGCTGCCAGGGGGATTTTGCTCCACGCTAAATGCAGAAGGAACCTCAGTAAAAGTTCTTAGAACCACAGCAGTTCCGAGTCCTTAGACTTTTATAAGCAGGGTCACTTTCCAAGTATCCATTTTACAGCACAAGCCCATCTAATCTGCATTTCTCTTGCTAGATTGGTTAACTATTAAGGACATTTGTAGGGGCTCCGACCTTCTCAATGAAAAGCTGTAGTTAGGGTTAGTGGAGGGGCCCAAACATTTCCTACTTGGTTTTTGCATCAGTCTTGGGAATTCAGAGTTTATCCTCAGGCATGTGGTTTCCAAATAGAATATGGATGATCCACTTTCCCAATTGACCATGCAGACTCAGTCCAAATGAAGGAGTGGGCCTTAGGTACCAGAAAATCTTCAGTCACAGGGAAGGAGGAGGGCAGGAAAATGTGAGACACAATTTCAGAAAACCACCTGCACACAGGGCCGGCTTTAGGCCAATTCCACCAATTCCCCCGAATCGGGCCCCGCGCCCAGTGGCAGGGCTGCCGGGGTGGGGGCAAGTGGCCGAGAATCCCTTCCCTGGCTAGAGGCGCCTTTTTAATTTTTACTCACCCGGCAGCGCTCCATGTCTTCGGCGACACTTCAGCGGCGGGTCCTTCACTCACTCTGGGTCTTCGGCAGCACTTCGGCAGCAGGTCCTTCAGTGCCACCAAAGACCCGAAGCGAGTGAAGGACAAACCGCCGAAGACTACGAGTGCCGCCCGGTGAGTACAAGCCCCAGATGTTTTTTTACGTGTTTTTTCTTTTTTCAGTCATCCTTGCCGGGGCCCTGTCAAAACTGTTCGAATCGGTCCCCTCACTTCCTAAAGCCGGCTCTGCCTGCACATCATTCCAAGTGTTTGTCACCCATCCCGGCACTGGGGGTAATTTCCCAAACTTCCACAAACTAGAACATTTTAGAAAGCCAGCTCTCTAATCCTGTAGGCGGGGGGGTGGGGGGAGGACCCTTCATTAGGGCAATGAGGTGTGTGGATACGTTGGTAAGAGCTGTGCAGTGGGGCCCCAGGGACTGGATAACAGGGTCACTGGCAGAGCTGTGTATGGAGCACAGAGTTGGATTAGCAAGGGTTGTTGCACCTAGACACATTAAAAGAGCTGGTAGGGGAACCCTGTAAAGCACCATCCCTCATCATCCTGGACTGTTGTTGTTATTTATTATATGCTTTGCATTAACACCTTGGGGCTCCATCAAGGGGTCCGGGCCCCATTATGCTTGGGTTTATACACACATAACAAAAAGCCAGGCCCTTCCCTTACTGACTCACTAACTCTCCTTTGTCCTTCGACTGCAGAGGTGTTAACTGCCCACTTCACCTTCAACAGTTTCTTACAACCTGTTAACTCCTTATGCTAAATAATCTGTTCTACCTTGCAAGCTGTGACCCTCTGAATACCTTTCCCAGACCTGAAGAAGAGCTCTGTATAAGCTCAGAAGTTTCTCTTTCACCAATAGAAGTTGGTCCAATAAAAGATATTACCTCACCCACCTTGTTTCTCTGATACAGTTTAGTATTCTATTGCATCTCCCCCTTAAGTTCTACATTCCTACAATTTACAATATTTACACTATCAAGCTATCTTTGACGTTCAGTACAGATCAGTCTAAGTGTTGCTGAACTGTACTGGTTTTCTAATTATATGCCCTGAATGCATAACAACTTGGTCGTCTGGTGGTCTACTAGGTAATGACTGGCTGTGGTTGGTTTGGAATCCTTGAGTCTTTTCCTTGTTCTGCATCCACCATCTGTAGAATTTGCTCTGTTGATTGCTCTTTCTAAGGCCAGGTCTACACTACCCCCCTAATTCGAACTAAGGTACGCAACTTCAGCTACGTGAATAACGTAGCTGAAGTTCGAAGTACCTTAGTTCGAATTAGTTCGAACTTACCTTGGTCCACACGCGGCAGGCAGGCTCCCCCGTCGACTCCGCGGTACTCCTCTCGGCGAGCTGGAGTACCGCAGTCGACGGCGAGCACTTCCGGGTTCGACTTATCGCGTCCAGACTAGACGCGATAAGTCGAACCCAGAAGTTCGATTTCCAGCTGTCGAACTAGCGGGTAAGTGTAGCCAAGGCCTAAGGAACAAACTGTAGATGTCGATGGTTTTTGCTGAACTCTCCAACTCTCTACTGTTGGTCTTGCTCACATATGATCTGGACCCTGAATTATTTTTCTTCATGACAGCAGAAGTTGTCCATCCTTTTTCTCCATCCAGTTCACCAGGTTCTAGACCCAACAGTTCTCTGACTATCCTCTGTTGCAAACGTGTTTGTAAGCTCTTTTTGCTTTTCATCCAATTTGGCTACTCTTCATGTCTGGCCATTTTGAAAACAGATTCTTTTCCAGAGTTGGAACAGTATTTCTGAGTTGTCTTCCGACGTGCTGGACTATATCCAGTAGCCGCTATTGGTGTGGATCTGTAACTCAAAAGAGCAAGAAATGGGTCTTCCTGCTGTAGGATTTTCTTGGCTTTTTGTACACTTCTGTCAGCGTCTCCATTTGCTTTTGAGTAATGTGGGCTGCTAGTAATACAATCAAAATAATATTTCCTTCTGAATGACTTAAATTCTGCTGCAATGAATTATGGTCCGTTGTCCGTTACTAAACGTTCTGGAATACTGAAATTACCAATAGCGCACTTCAGTTTCTTGATAACACTGTGACGTGTTATGTCTTTTGAGTACATCATTTCTACATCCCTGGAAAAACAGGAAATTATGGCCTCTGGATTTGTATAAATTTGCAGCTAGTCTCTGTCTGGTAGAGTTGTTTGTACATTGTATAGTTCAGCATTGTTCTTAAGTTTATTTGTTCTGAATCTCCTTTCAAAAGTCCAATTTCACCAAATTCTGAGTTCTTCCACCTTTCTCACTAGACCCATCGCAGCTGCCACGCTCCATCTGAGAAGGTTGTTGGTCTTTGATCTTTTGATCACATGCACTCTGAATGCAAAGCTTTTGTTTTTTTTAAATTGCTTCTGTGGTAAACTGGCCCATGTGATTCAGAATAACTCCAGGGTTAGTCAGAGCTGTGTCAGGTGACTTCAGCTCTGGAGGTGTTGAAGGTTATGTTAAGTCCCTTCTATGAGGTCTGCTCCTGGGTCTATTTTAAAGTCAATAGTCTTTCCATGAATATTCAGTTTCACTCTCCAGGCAGACTGTCTCATCACATGTGATAGATCCCAGAAACAATGGCTCTTGATTGTCTGTAATATAAGTAAGTCAATTCCGTGATTGCTTTGGTTCAGCAAACAACTGCAAAATGTCCATACTTCGTGCATTTATCACATCTTGTGCCTTTGGGTGGATGTGCATCATCTCTTGGGATATGATTTTTTTCAACATATTGTGCATTTAGGTTTCAAGGCTTTGATGTCTGACTGGAATTCATCCCTCTCATCCTGGGAATTATTTCTCCTTGCCCCAGGGAGGGGTCTTATGGTAATGACTTTTAGCGCTCTTGCTGGTTCTGTTGTCAGCTTCTAAGCAAGTTACTTGTTTTTCAAGTTTGGCAAGTTGCTCTTGGTTTTGCTATCTCACCAGCTCAGACTGCTTTGCTATTTGAATAGCTGTGTGTAGGTTTAAGTCTGTTTTTAATTGTAGCTGCTGTGAAATATTTTTATCCATTAAAAATATCCAGCCTGTCTCTGATATTTTCATATTTGCAGTTCCAAAATCCCAGTTTTCAGCCAATGCATATGGAGCTCTTATAAAACATTCAATGTTTTCTCCTGGTCTTTGAATTCTCTGGTGAAAACATGCTGTATAAAGTACACATCAAACATAGCCAAAACCTTTTCATACTCATCTTTGTGACTGTCTTCAGTAAAGTGAAAATTTTAAAGATATACTCCGTCTACTTCCCCATACCATAAGTTAAAGAGCATACCTGTATATCTTCAGTTTCCTAGTAGAGTTTTGTAGCAAATTGAAATCTGGCAAAATACTCTTCTAGTCTATCCACTGTGAAGGTGTGATGCGTGGCTAGAAAGGGTTAACCATCCTGCAAAATAAATAACCCTCAAAAGACATTGGAGGGATAATGTTTGTGTATTTACATCTGTATGAGTAGGGTCAATGATGTAATCAATAATCTCTGTCTATGCTGAATTCTGATAATTCAGAGGTCAAAAGAACATCCTATCGTTTAAATGAAGTGTAAACATGGGATATCTCGGTATTCATCTCTCTTTGAAATGTACTGTGAATGGTGGAGGAACAAACAAATGGCCTTATGTTAATTCATATAGCTAACTACGGTGATGGACCTCCTTCAAAGTCACCCTAAATATCTTTTGAACTCCCAACTTGTCAAAAGACATGAAATTGTACAAAAGATCCTTGGGTCCTGATTCTGTCATCTCAGATCTGCTTAGGCTTCATCATCAGGGGAAGTTTGAGTCGCAAGACTGAGGTCCCAGTTATGCTGGTACGGCCTGAATGTGATATTTGGACATTGGACTATAACCTATGAACTATTTCTGAAAGAGCTCTTTGCAACTACGAAGCTCACCATCTCTGCTATGTATCAGAGGGGAGCCGTGTTGGTCTGTATCCACAAAAACAACAAAGGAACTGTGTTTTGGACTTCTGAGTAACCAGTATGGTAATAAAGAAGCTGTTTTATGCTGGCTTGGTGAATCTAAGTATTGGAATATCCACCAACTTTATGTCCAATCCCTGTAACAAACCCTGTTGTCTACTCTGTCCCCATGTCTACTCTAGCGACACCATCAGAGGACCCAACCACATGAGCCACACCATCAGGGGCTCATTCACCTGCGCATCTACCAATGTGATATATGCCATAATGTGTCAGCAATGCCCCTCTGCCATGTCCATTGGCCAAACCGGTCAGTCTATGTAAAAGAATAAATGGACACTAATCAGACATCAGGAATGGTAACATACAAAAGCCAGTAGGAGAACACTTTAATCTCCCTGGACATTCAATAACAGATTTAAAAGTAGCCATTCTTCAACAAAAAAACTTCAAAAACAGACTTCAAAGAGAATCTGCAGAGCTACAATTCACTTGCAAATTTAACACCATTAATTTGGGCTTGAATAGGGACTGGGAGTGGCTGGCTCACTCTGAAAGCAATTTTCCCTCTCTTGGTATTGACACCTCCTCATCAATTATTGGGAGTGGACCATGTCCACCCTGACTGAATTGGCCTTGTTAACACTGGTTCTCCACTTGTAAGGTAACTCCTTTCTCTTCATGTGTCAGTATATTTATGCCTATATCTGTAATTTTCACTCCATGCATCTGAAGAAGTGGTTTTTTTACCCATGAAAGCTTATGCCCAAATAAATCTGTTAGTCTTTAAACTGCCACCGGACTCCTCGTCGTCTCTATGAATCTGCACCTAAATGAATTGAACTCATGTCTGTATGTCCTGTGACAGATCCAGACCAGTGGGGTACAGGAGTCTGGTAGAGGGCAAATATACTGGTCACTGGATGAGTAGTTTTCTGTTCCCTGAGTGACCAGAGCAGGGGCTGCACTAGAGTAATCAGGAACCTGCTAGAACCAGTTAAGGCAGGCAGGCTAATTAGGACACCTGGAGCCAATTAAGAAGAAGCTGCTAGAATCAATTAAGGCAGGCTAATCAGGGCACCTGGGTTTTAAAAGGAGCTCACTTCAGTTTGTGGTGCGAGTGTGAGGAGCTGGGAGCAAGAGGCGCAAGGAGCTGAGAGTGAGAGGGTGTGCTGCTGGAGGACTGAGGAGCACAAGCGTTATCAGACACCAGGAGGAAGGTCCTGTGGTGAGAATAAGGAAGGTGTTTGGAGGAGGCCATGGGGAAGTAGCCCAGGGAGTTGTAGCTGTCATGCAGCTGTTATAGGAGGCACTATAGACAGCTGCAGTCCACAAGGCCCTGGGCTGGAACCCGGAGTAGAGGGCGGGCCCGGGTTCCCCCCAAACCTCCCAATTGACCTGGACTGTGGGTTCTTCCAGAGGGGAAGGTCTCTGGGCTGTTCCCCAACCCACCTGGTGAATCTCTGAGGCAAGAAAATCCGCCAATAAGCGCAGGCCCCACCAAGATAGAGGAGGAACTTTGTCACAGTACATTGATCTTCTAACCATACTCTCGCTCTTTTGTTTTTTAATAAATATTAGTTTAGTTAATAGGAATTGGCTGTAGTGTGTATTTGGGTACAATTGGAAACATTCATTAACCTGAGAGGTAATGTGGTAATCCTTTGGGATTGGTAGAACCTTTTTCTTTTATATGATGAAATAAGATTTACCGAAATCTTCATCATATTTGACGTGGGTACCTGGATGGAGGCCTGAGGCTGGATCACTTTAAGGGAACTGTATTGTTTGAACTTCTGAATAACCAGTAAGGTAATAAAACAGCTTCTTTATGCTGGCTTGGTGAATCTAAGTATTGGAATATCCACCAGCTTTATGGGGATTGTCTGCCCCATTCTTTGCAGTTCACCCTAACAGAGTGACCACAGCTGGCTCCCCACTAGGACCCTGGTCTCAGAAGGTTTGTCCAAGCTGAAGTTCTCTAGGGCATTGAAGAGTGGCATGTTGATGAGATCCTGCAACCGGTGTTGCTTTGTTCCTTCTGTAAGCAACCTTTGATGCTGTTGTCTTTCTGTTTCTGTTCTCTGGTGCTACTTTACTCCTTACGCTTTGTCATGTATTTCAGGTACATGGGAGGTTGCAGACTGCAACTAGTAGGTCAAGTTTCTGTACCAGATACGGATGGGCCATAGAGCTTCCTTCTCTGGTAGATACACCAGAGACGTGTCTTCTATGAGATTCTTTAAAGCTCTGCCAGGAATCACAGTTGTGAGCGTACATAAGCTCCACCCATCACTACCTATTGGCTGAACGGTATCCTGCAGTTTAGTATTCCATTACAGTCTCCACCACCACAGGGCCTGCCAGCGAATCACTCCCAGCTACGGTTGCCAACCCCCCAGGATTGTTCTGAGTCTCCAGGAATTAAAGATTATGTCCTGTGATGAAACCTCCAGGAATACGTCCAACCAAAATCAGCAACCCGACTCCCAGCACGAGTCTCGTCTGCCTGTTAAAAGGGTATCTTGGCCATGCTACACGGTCTCTGTGTGTAGCGCATGTTGGACGGGCTCTGTCGTGGTGAGGCCAGCAGCAGCACAGTACTGAGGTAAAACTGCTCGCTCTGGTTTAAAAACTCATGTCTCCTATCAATCTACCTGAGCTTGTAGCTGTTGCAGCTATGCAGGTGTCTCCGAACCACTGGGTAAGTTAGAGACCATTGCAGCAGTGCGCACAGTGCTTCTGTAAGATAAAATTAGACGAGCCAGCCACTAACACACAGATGATCTTCCTGGCAAGGCTTGATTTATTGCTTGGAGTAATCTCTCTGCTACGCCACTGCTAACTGACTGGCATAGCGAAGAGCTGTTACGGCTCACTCCATTCATCTTCATCAAAGCTTCGATCTCATGAGATACAAATGGAGAGCTATGATCACTTACTCCCAGTTCAGGCCAACCACGAAGGCTTAACATTTCACGTTACTTCTGTGTGATAGTACTGTATAGCCAGTAAGCGCTGAGGTCATCACACAGGTCTGTGATGTAGCATTTGTGACCACCAAGAACCAGTTTCCTTTGAAAGGACCAGAAAAACCCACATGGATGTGGTGCTATTGATTCTCAAGCCATGGCCATTGTGACAAAGTTCTGTCCTTATCTCCGTGGGTCCTGCATTTCCTGATGGATTTTGCTAGCCTCAGAGGCTCACTGTGACCCTCCACATAGCCCTTCTCTCTCTAGGGGCAAGGGTCACAGTCTACTGAGCCGTTTTCATCATAAGCCAGCAAGGGAGGTAAGGAGAAACAACCCTCCCTCGCACAGTCTCTGTTGTCTCCCAGTATCAGTGATTAATCAGGGAGAGGCAGGGGGAGCCCGGGCCTGCCCTCTAGTCCGGGCTCCAGCCCAGGGACCCTAAAATTAGCAGCTATGGAAGCTGACTTTTTGGAAATAGGACGTGTACAATTCCCTGGGCTACTTCCCCACAGCAGTATCTTTTTCACAATTACCTCAGGGCCTCCTTCCTTGCACCTGATATGGATTCGTACTACTTCGTTTCTCCAACAGCACACCTCCCTCCTATAGCTCTTGACACCCACACTGCACTGACTAACTGGGAGGCTTTTAACTAGTTCCAGCCAGTCCTTGATTGGCTTCAGGTGTCCCAATCAATCTAGCTATCTCCACTGCCTTCTAGAAGGATCTTAATTGGCCCCAGGTGTCTTGATTAACCTGGAGCAACTGCCATTTGGTTAACATGGTACCAGGGATTTGTTTAGCCTGGGGCTAACATACCTGTTCCTCACTACTTTACTGTAGCCATCTGGCCTTGCCCCATCACACCATGGATACACGTTGCATAGTCCATGTCCAGATTTCTTCTGGCTATAGAAGATATGAAGAAGACTCAGTACTGTAGCCAGACAAGGAGTAAGACATCAGCAGTAGTTCAGAGGTACTTGATGCATGGAATATAACCTTTTTTTCTGCCATGTCTCGTGGTTTTTTTATTTCCCCACGGTCACATTCTTGTGCCTATAGTCATGGTCTGCAGGTTTCTTTTTACCACACAGATGTCACTCTCAGTGTTATCACCACCACACTGTGCTGGAGGGACCTGGCTTGTCACAATGGGAACACTCCCAAGTACCTGAATTTTCTTGAAACTACCTTGTTTTCTTGTGCAATTTTGCAGATATGACTGGCACCTGGGATTTCCTGGCAGAAATTGCCACAGACATGGATTCTTGCAGCCTTCTGCTATTGGAGCCCAAGCGCAGACAGTGGGCGTTGACTGCGCAGACCACAGACAAGGCTTTCATGTAGGGTATCATTCATACTAGTCAGCTATCGTCTTTGGGGGAGAGGTTCAATAACATAAATAGGCGGTAGTCCCACATATCCCATAGACTTACAATGGGAGATGGTACCTGACTGCTCTCCGTGTCTTTGGAATCTTCCTCTCTGAGGTCACTGCAGATTGTGAGGTGAAACCATCTCCCCCTGGTTAGGAAGTTCCATAACAACCTTACACAGTGACCACAGGAAGGCATCCAGGGGGCCAGCAGAAGCCTCTGGCAAGGTATGGGAGGGGTGAAACTTGGCCATTCTCTGAGTATTAACCTCTTTGTGTATGGACAGAACCGATGTGTAGAGCCAGCAACGCCCCTGGTTGCTTACAAGCCCAGTTAAATGTGTAGTGTAGACAAGGGCCTAAGCTAAATAACTTGCTCATTGGTAAATTTTATCACCTCACTGTTCTCCTTCCTACCCAGTTCTTTTAAGTAGAGCCCTGCTCAGATACAAAATTTGTATCCGCGTCCGATCTGCAATCCACAAAAATGGTCCATGGATGTTTGCTTCTGCGGATGTGGATATCTGCAGATATCCGCGGATTTGCAGGACTCTACATTTAAGGTCACCATAGTTATCAAGTGACACACTTGCCTATGTACTTGAATGGCTGGGGCTGAGGGTGTTATAAGCAATGCAGGTGTCATGCCAGGCACCATGTCAGAGAGTCAGAGGAGTGAGGGATAGAAAAATTCATCCAATTATTATTAGTGTCAATCATGTTTATTATGGTAATGCCTAAGGGCCAGCCAGCCATGGGGCCCATTGTGTTAGGTGCTGTACAAACCAATTCTCCAGAGTGTGCAGTGTTGTCCCCTAGAGTTCCTATTATTCTGTCTTGTCTAGTTTGAAGAGACCCAAGCAATGGAGCTTCTACCTTTTCCCCAGGAGGTCATTCTGCACCCTGATACATCTCCTGCCCAGGAATTGTTATGTGCTATTCATGCTACATTTTTTGCTCAGTCCCATTATTCCTAGTTTGCTCTCACACATCACCCTAAATACTTGTTACACATTATGTCCCCGTCTCCCTACTTTTATTCATTGTTTAGGTAAGCTATGCACATCAAGCCAAATCTATCCCCGATTTCACTGGAGTTACGCCAACCATGAGTTTGGCCCATTTAGATCTTTCACTCGCACCTGCCAGGCCTCTCTGATCATCAGTATTGATCATCCCTGGATTCCCTCTAGCTTGTCAATGTCTTTCTGGTACCAAGGTGGCCAGAACTGAATGCAGTACTCCAAGGGCAGTCACCCCAGAGGAACCATTGCCCTGTGACTTGATGCCCGGCCAAACACTGCCAAGTCCCTTTGAAATGTCACTTCTTGTTTGCTGTCACCCCAAGCATCTTGCACCAGTACCGCTTCCCAAGTCGTTGCCTTCAACTGAACACCTGTGTTTGGGATTACTTGACCCAACATGGAAAGGCCGACCTCCCCCTCACCCCACCCCACTAGAATATCATGTTTCTAGCCTTTCTTGAATTGCTTTGTCCTCACACCTCCCCCTAATCTGGTGTCACCTTTCTGGGCCATTAACATGCTGTTACTCCATTAACAAAGCTGTTAGATAAGGCTGAGCCTAACTCTGCTCGCTGCTCCCAGCTCAATGCGTTGCCATATCATTTCTCATTCCCCTTTTGTTTATGAGCCGTATGCCAGTTTTTAGTCCATGTCACCCAATCCTTACTCAAGCCTTTGTCTTTGTATTTATAGCACGTCAGTCATGCTGCCCCCAGAGTGAAGGGCAAATGCTGCTTGGCTCCTTATCGGTACTGAGAGTGTTACAGAATGCTTGGTTTCAGTAGAGCTGGAGGTTTTCCCACAGCTCATGTGGGGAAAGCAGCGTGGTTTCGGTTTGGAGATATTTCCCGGCCCATGGTGTCCCATCTCTCTGAGCTGTGCATTGGCTGCTAGCTTTGTGGCCAGTGCTTGCATACTGCCCTGTCCAGAGGCAGTCCTGGGTCCCAGGCCTGTATAGAGACGTCTGCTTGAGTCTAACTTTTAGGTCAGACTTGGACTCAAGTCCACCCGACTAGACCCAAGAGAGTTGAGTCATTTTCCAACCTGACCCAACATATCTAAGTTGGCACCGCCACCTCCTGCCCGTGAGGGCGGCTCTCCTCCTCTTGCCCTGGGTTGGTGCACCAGCGGTGCATGCCCTGCTCCTGCCATCTGCAGCTGTCCCGCTGTGTGTGCTACAGAGGGAGAGGTGCTGTGACTTGCTCCAGGCTGCCGTACATAGAGTGCAGTAAGCTGGTGGCTGGCAGGACTGGGGCACGCAGCCACTCTTGCACCAACCCCACAGGCAGCAGGAGGAGGAGAGCCCACCCGAGCCAAGCCGGAGAGAGTCTGGTTGTTTTCCCACCTGACTTGACCCAGACCCGACACTCGTACCGGGTCACATCGGGTTTGGGTCAGGCTGCAGGGCTCTACTGTAGAGGGGGTTCACCCAGTGCTTTCGAGAGAGAAGAGGAACAGAGACAGAATCCTTCACAGAGGAGTGGAGAAAGAAGGTTACAGAGAGGAGAAGGGAAGAGAGACAGGAGGCTTTGGCTTGAAAACAGCAAATGATTTAAGCTTTGCGTGGACTAAGACTGCAAGACAACTTAAATCCAAATCTGCCTAGCCTGGCTGGACTATGGCTAAGAGGGAAATGGTAGCTGACCACAGATGGAGAGCAAGACCGATGAGAAGGGAGAGGAATTGTTGTTTATGGTGCTCCCAGGAAATATTACTAGCTTAAGGAAGGGGATAGGAAAGCAATGGAAAAGTTAGACTGGATATCAGGAAAGTGTCACGATACCAGAGGTTTTAGACAGTATAATCATCTGCCAGGAGAAGGGATGGGAACCTTGTCACGGGGCTCATTTACTGCCAGACTGGAGACAGGCTGTAGGACACAGTCCTGCATTGACAGGGGCAGGAAGAAGATGGCCTCCTAGGTCTTACTCATCTGTAGCAACCTCCATAGGGTTGCAGGAGGCACCAGAAAGTCACTCTGTGTGTACATGGCTAGGAATGTTAAGCTGCAGTTGGAGCAGCTCTGGTTTCCTCAGGAGCCAGTTGAGTTTCATAAGAATAAAGCCCTCTTGTACTATTCCTCAACCCTTAGTGGATGAAACCTCATCTGTAAGCCATATTCCCCCCGGTTAGATCTGTGCAACTTTGCTGGCTGCAATTACAGGGCCACAACATTTTAGAAAAGGTGGGAAAGAAACATCAAAACCAGACTGAGCAGACAGTTAACAAGTCTCTTTCAAAATCTCCCACATGGGTCAGCTGCATGTTACGGTTGGTGCCCTTGTTCTGGAGTCTGTTACCCGTCCCTGCTGCACTGGCCTTGGTGTGCTGGTGATCAGTGATGTGGAGTCTCATTCAATTACATAATGTAATGGCAGACAGCTAAAATGTGACAAGTTCTTAAAGTGCTTATATACAAATGCTAGAAGTCTAAATAATAAGATGGGTGAACTAGAGTGTCTCATATTAAATGAGGATATTGATATAATAGGCATCACAGAAACCTGGTGGAATGAGGATAATCAATGGGAAACAGTAATACCAGAGTACAAAATATATCAGAAAGACAGAACAGGTCGTGCTGGTGGGGGAGTGGCACTATATGTGAAAGAAAGTGTAGAATCAAATGAAGTAAAAATATTAAATGAACCAAACTGTCCCATAGAATCTCTATGGATAGTAATTCCATGCTCTAATCATAAGAATATAGCGGTAGGGATATGTTACCGACCACCTGACCAGGATGGTGATAGTGACTGCGAAATGCTCAGGGAGATTAGAGAGGCTATTAAAATAAAAAACTCAATAGTAATGGGGGATTTCAACTATCCCCATATTGACTGAGTACATGTCACCTCAGGATGAGATGCAGCGATCAAGTTTTTTTTGACACCTTAAATGAACTCCACAGGATCAAGTCCAAGTGGTGAATATAGCTGGACCACTTGGTAATACTCACCATAATATAATATAATTAAACATCCCTGTGGTGGGGAAAACTCCACAGCAGCCCAATACGGTAGCATTTAATTTCAGAAAGGGGAACTACACAAAAATGAGCATGTGAGAAATTAAAAGGTACAGCACCAAAAGTAAAATCCCTGCAAGCTGCATGGAAACATTTAAAGACACCATAATAGAGGCTCAACTTAAATGTATACCCCAAATTAAAAAACAGAGTAAGAGAACCAAAAAAGAGTCACCATGTCTGAACCACAAAGTAAAAGAAGCAGTGAGAGGCAAAAAGGCATCCTTTAAAAAGTGGAAGTTAAATCCCAGTGAGGAAAATAGAAAGGCGCGTAAACTCTGGCAAATTAAGTGTAAAAATATAATTAGGAAGGCCAAAAAAGAATTTGAAGAACAGCTAGCCAAAGACTCAAAAAGTAATAGCAAAAAATATTTAAGTACATCAGAAGCAGGAAGCCTGCTAAAAAAACAGTGGAGTCACTGAACGATCGAGATGCTAAAGGAGCACTCAAGGACGATAAGGGCATTGCGGAGAAAGTAAATGAATTCTTTGCGTTGGTCTTCATGGCGGAGGATGTGAGGAAGATTCCCAAACCTGAGCCATTCTTTTTAGGTGACAAATCTGAGGAACTGTCCCAGATTGAGGTGTCATTAGAGGAGGTTTTGGAACAAATTGAGAAACTAAACAGTAATAAATCACCAGGACCAGATGGTATTCACCCAAGAGTTCTGAAGGAACTCAAATGTGAAATTGCAGAACTAACAACTGTAGTAGGTAACCTATCATTTAAATCAGCTTCTGTACCAAATGACTCAAGGATAGCTAATGTGATGCCAATTTTTTAAAAGGAGTCCAGAGGTGACCCCGGCAATTACAGCTGGTAAGCCTGACTTCAGTACCGGGCAAACTAATTGAAACTATAGTAAAAAACAAAATTCAGCTATCAGACACATAGATGAACATAATCTGTTGGGGAAGAGTCAACATGGTTTTTGTAAAGGGAAATCATGCCTCACCAATCTATTAGAATTCTTTGAGGGGATCAACAAGCATATGGATATAGTGTACTTAGATTTTCAGAAAGCCTTTGACAAGGTCCCTGACCAAAGCTCTTAAGCAAAGTAAGATGTCATGGGATAAGAGAGAAGGTCCTCTCATGGATTGGTAACTGGCTAAAAGATAGGAAACAAAGGGCCGGAATAAATGTCCAGCTTTCAGAATAGGAAAGGTAAACAGTGGTGTCCCCTAGGGGTCTGTACTGGGCCCAGTCCTATTCCACATATTCATAAATGATCTGGAAAAAGGGGTAAACAGGGAGGTGGCAAAATTTGAAGATGATACAAAACTACTCAAGATAGTTAAGTCCCAGGCAGACTGCAAAGAGCTACAAAAGGATCTCTCAGAACTGGATGACTGGGCAACAAAAGTGCAGATGAAATTTAATGTTGTTAAATGCAAAGTAATGCACACTGAAAAACATAATCCCAACTATACATATAAAATAATGGGGTTTAAATTAGCTGTTACCACTCAAGAAAGAGATCTTGGAGACATTGTGGATAGTTTGCTGAAAACATCCACTCAATGTGCAGCAGCAGTCAAAAAAGCAAAAAGAATGTTGGGAATCATTAAGCAAGGGACAGGTAATAAGACAGAAAATATCATATTGCCGCTACATAAATCCATGGTACGCCCACATCTTGAATACTGCATGCAGATGTGGTTGCCCCATCTAAAAAAAGATATATTGGAATTGGAAAAGGTTCAGAAAACAGCAACAAAAATGATTGGGGTATGGAACAGCTTCCGTATGAGGAGAGAGTAATAAGACTGGGACTTTTCAGCTTGGAAAAGAGATGACTAAGGGGGGATATGATAGAGGTCTATAAAATCATGACTGGTGTGGAGAAAGTAAATAAGGAAGTGTTATTTACTCCTTCTCATAACACAAGAACTAGGGGTCACCAAATGAAATTAATAGGCAACAGGTTTTAAACAAACAAAAGGAAGTATTTCTTCACACAACACACAGTCAACCTGTGGAACTCTTTGCCAGAGGATGTTGTGAAAGCCAAGACTATAACAGGGTTCAAAAAAAGAACTAGATATGTTCATGGAGTGAACTAGATATGTTCATGGAGGTCCATCAGTGGCTATTAGCCAGGATGGGCAGGGATGGTGTCCCTAGCTTCTATTTGCCAGAAGCTGGGAATGGGTGACAGATCACTTGATGATTCCCTGTTCTGTTCATTCCCTCTGGGGCACCTGGCATTGACCACTATCGGAAGACAGGAGACTGGGCTGGATATGACCCAGTATGGCTGTTCATATGTTCTTATGGAGTAGCTGTTTGGCTTTGCAGCAGGACAAGCTTCCTGCCTTAGCATGTGTTACACTAAAAATGCAAAGTGCTTTTCATTATTCAGCGTTCTCATTTGCTAAGTATCCTTAGCAACCCTTGTTCATTGTTTGTTTGGTGTTGTTCCCGGCCCTGTACAAAACACAAATGCACAGAAAGCTCTGTGCAACGCTGCTCAAATGTGCTGTTTGCCTGCAGGCTGCGGAGCTCTATTATTCAACATTTGTTTAGATAGCTAGTTTATTTACTACTTCAGAAATGCCAAAGACAAAGGACCTAGCAACTCCAGAGCACCGAAAAGCATGACCTTATTTCTTGAAGATGGTGACAGCTAGGCAACTAGGAGTCAGAACATTACCTCACTGCAAACACTACCAAGTGCAAGGCTTCCTGCTGAATCTCATTGTTCTCCATCGGATCATATGGGTGAAATACTGACCCCAATGACCTCAGAACTCCCATTGACTTCAGTGGGGCCAGGATCGCACCTGATCAGACTATGGAAAGCTGGTGGTTTCGAATCGGTATACAGAGTGCTATCGCTAGTCTCAGTACTGATCGTAGAATCATAGAATATCAGGGTTGGAAGGGACCTCAGGAGGTCATCCAGTCCAACCCCCTGCTCAAAGCAGGACCAATCCCCAACTAAATCATCCCAGCCAGGGCTTTGTCAGGCCTGACCTTAAAAACCTCTAAGGAAGGAGATTCCAGCACCTCCCTAGGTAACCCATTCCAATGCTTCACCACCCTCCTAGTGAAAAAGTTTTTCCTAATATCCAACCTAAACCTCCCTCACTGCAACTTGAGACCATTGCTCCTTGTTCTGTCATCTGCTACCACTGAGAACAGTCTAGATCCATCCTCTTTGGAACCCCCTTTCAGGTAGTTGAAAGCAGCTATCGAATCCCCCCTCATTCTTCTCTTCTGCAGACTAAACAATCCCAGTTCCCTCAGCCTCTCCTCATAAGTCATGTGCTCCAGCCCCCTAATCATTTTTGTTGTCCTCTGCTGGACTCTTTCCAATTTTTCCACATCCTTCTTATAGTGTGGGGCCCAAAACTTGACACAGTACTCCAGATGAGGCCTCACCAATGTCAAATAGAGGGGAATGATCACATCCCTCAATCTCCTGGCAAAGCTCCTATTTATACAGCCCAAAATGCTGTTAGCCTTCTTGGCAACAAGGGTACACTGTTGACTCATATCCAGCTTCTCATCCACTGTAATCCCTCGGTCCTTTTCTGCAGAACTGCTGCCTAGCCATTCGGTCCCTAGTCTGTAGCAGTGCATGGGATTCTTCCGTCCTAAGTGCAGGACTCTGCACTTGTCCTTGTTGAACCTCATCAGATTTCTTTTGGCCCAATCCTCTAATTTGTCTAGGTCCCTCTGTATCCTATCCCTACCCTCCAGCATATCTACCACTCCTCCCAGTTTAGTGTTCACAGGAGCCTCTAGGAAGGTTTAGTTTCCTATATCCAGTCCAAGAGAAGTCTAGTAATTAGCATGACAGCAATGTCCTGCAATATCCTGGACAAACCTTACTGACTTAAATTGAAGTATCTTAGGAGTTCATTGTATGAAAAATGCCAAATGTTCACATATTATTGTGGGATTGTGTGTGACATCTCCAGGGAGGAGACCTGACTAATGAAAATGCTGAAAAGTGTTAGGAGCTTCAAAGGACTATTAGAAACAAGGTGAACTTTTAAAATGCAGTGGGTTCCCCAAGAAATCTCTAGGGGGAGGCATACACAAATGTAACTCCTCTGCAAAACACCATCCTTTGGAAACTACACCCTGAGGAGAAACCCATTGTCTAGGAATTAGCTATTCCCATATCAAACCCCAGACTGTATAAAGGAGGCACTAAGCTTTGCATGAGTGTTCTTGTTCTAAGAAAAAGGAGTTATGAGTTTGTAGCTACACAAAAACCTCGGTGTGGGGTTTGAAGGACTGTTTACCTGCCTGAGCCCTTGTGGGGTGATCTCTGGTAAGTTTATTAGCACATGTGTAGGTTCTTGTACATGTTTTTTCTATAATGCTTTCACTTTAAGAATAACTATGCTTGCTTAGAAAGAGCCATGTGTTACCTTAACCGTGGCGATTACACTGTTTGAGGAGAAGGCAAAGCAGGCCTACTTAGATAGCATGACTTGTTGGGGAACTCACAATATAGGCAGGGGACTGTGCACTCTGGAAATATGCCGCTCAGGAGGAAGAGAGACACAGGACTCTGCCCAAGAGACGTGATGGCTGGGGAGCTGGAAGCCTGAGGGTGGGTGCGCTTGGTGGACTCTAGAGGGGGAAATATAGGTGCAGTTGCTCTGACCTGTGACAATTAATAGGCATGTTGCTCGTAGTGCTGGTTTGTCAAATATTTTTTCGTGTCAAATGTATCAATTTTGAAAAAAACCCACAGAAAACGTCTTCTCTCTTTTTTTCTTTTCTTTTTTTCTCCCCATTTTGAAAACTTTTAATTTCAGGGAATTTCAAACTTTTGTTTTCAATTTTATTGTATGGATTTTTCTCATTTCCATAGCAGCCGTGCATAATATGAACTCCTACTCCTCCTCACAGGCCATAATATGGCTTCACAGTTGAAATAGCCGATTATTTTTATTTTATCTACATTTAAGATTCTTATAGGCAGCTGCCACTTAGCACAGATTGAAACATCTTATCTTTTTTCTCGACTGAAGTGTCTCCTGTTTGTGTTGTAATGAATGGACTAGTTTGTCACTTTGACACAAATCATTATGCGCTACTACCACTGACCTGTTATGAAATAATGTAAAAATAATAAAAATATAAACATGAACAAAACATAACATTCTAAACAAAATTTCACAATTCTGAAATTAAATTTTTCTGAAACTGAAAATGTGCAGAAATTCTGTTTTGCCGGAAATTTTGGAAACATTTTTCAGTCCAATTTGGAATGAAAACAAATTTTGAAATGTCAGAGTTTCCTACAGAATGGAAATTCGTTTTGATCAGCTCTAGCTGCTAGCAAGATCCCCATATGAGTTGATCTACATTTAAGAACAAATGACGTGCGCTTAATAATGAGAAACTGTGCAATTACTCAGTTTGCGGAGCTCTATTGTTATTTAATCTGTGCATTGTGGTAGTGCCCATAGGTCCCAATCAGGGCCCAGACCCCACTGTGCTAGGGGCTGTACAAACACAATAGAAGACACAGTCCTTGCCTGTATTACTGCCTGCACACAGGTTAGTAGTCATTTTTAAATGTAAAAACCTGTGTTACGGAGGGACGCTCTCAAACCTGATTTAGAAGTCAAACAATCCCAGCTCTGGTCTGTTAGCCCCAAGCCAGGCAACTCCTGCTGCAGGGCCTTGCAGTGTGAATCGTGGTCCCTTCTGTGTTGCCAAACGTCTGGCCCCATCATGGCTGTGCTGGGCAGGCCTCCGCGGGTCCCCTCTCCCAGCCTGGCTGCGGCCATGTGCCCGGCTTGCTCCCTGAGTCAACTCCCTGCCCTGGCTTCAGGCTGTATTTGTGCCTGTTGCTCAGGTGTGCTCTCCCCTAAGCCGGTGCCGCCTCCTACCCCGGGCCAGCCAGTTGGCACAGAGACAGCCAGGTGACCTGCAGCCACTTGGGTAGGACAACCCTCTCGCTCTGGAGTGGCAGCGCCCTCCTCTAGTGAGAGCTTCCTTAGCTCCTGTCAGACAGGGCGATTGCGGGAGGGTGGGCCATGGCATGTGGCATGGGGCCTATGTGGCCAGTGACTGCCACAGACCAGTGTTTGGTTAATGTCAAAATGTCACTGCCTAAGGGCTGGCGCAACCCATTAGGCGCTACAATTTGGGGGGGAGCGACCGCGGCGGTATTTCGGCAGTGGGACCTTCCACAGCCTCTGTGGGGGGTGGCATTTCAGGGCGGGACCTTCCGCTGCCTAGGGCAGCAGAAAAGCTGGCAGCGCTCCTGCACTGCCTCCCAGCACCAAGTGTGGGAGGGGAAACCTCTCCCTGAGTAGGAGGAGCTGGGATTTCAGACGGCTGATTAACATGTCAAGGGGCTTGTGCTGTCACTGGTGCACAGTGAATGGAATCCTGGCAGCAGCTGGGGACACAGGGCCATGGCCAAACAGTAAGCTTCAGGGCGGAATCCGATGGAGAAGAGGGTTTAGAAAACAAAAAATGAGAGAGACTCACAAGCACGCCTGCTAACCCCTATGGAGAGGAAGGACATCTTTGTAGTTTAGGTGCTGGGCTGGGACCCCGGAGCTCTGTGGTCAGTCCCAGCTCTGTCATAGACTCCCGGTATGACCTTGGGCAAGTCCCTTAATCTCTCTGGGTTCAGGTCCCATCTGTACAATGGGGAGAGAATGACCCTCCCTTTGTCTATTTAGAAGGTAAACTCTTTGGTGCAGGAGCTGTCTCTTCCAGTATGTGTCTGTGCACCACCCAGCACAATATGGCCCCAATCTCCTTTGTGGTCTCTGGGTGCAAACAAATAATGAGATGTGAGGGCTGCTGGAAAACTCAGCAGTGCTTTGCAGTCAGTTTGCTGAGTCCCAGTGATCTGAGCATAGAGGACATGGGGAATCCCTCTTCTTCAGTGCTCCTCCATGGTCAGATCCCCTGACTCTTTCGCGGCTTTGTTGCAGTCCAGTTGATTGTCGGGGGGGTTGGTTTTATGGTCAGCGCTGCCACATTCTGCCTCCCTAGCATCTGGCACTGTGACAAACCCCTGCCCACAGCAAAGTCAGAGCGTTCACTCACTGAATCTGAAAGAAAACCCCAAAGAACCCCAAAATGGCCAAGTGCAACGAGTGAGCAGGACTCTGCTACTGGCTACACCAGTTTCTCCTCAGGCCGGGGATGGGGAAAGATATTGGAGCAGGGGCAGGGCTGTAAAACTGCGGGGAGATGCCGTCTCTTTCGTAGTGTTAATTAGAAGTCTTTTTATTTTTTTTTCTTTTAGTTCCAATTTCAAAGCCTCATGTTGTCCTTGCGTCATCCACCGTGCTGGAGCTAAGTGAGTATTTCACCCTGAACTGCTCCCACGAGAATGGCACAAAGCCCACCTACACCTGGATGAAGGACGGCAAGCCCCTCAGCAACGACTCACGGCTGCTTCTCTCCCACGATCAGAAGGTGCTCACCATCACAAGAGTCCTCATGTCTGATGATGACATTTACAGCTGTCTGGTAGAAAACCCCATTAGTAGCGGGCGCAGCGTCCCGATAAAGCTGACAGTGTATAGTAAGTATTCCGACGGCGTGGACATGTGGGGGAAGGCATACAGTTTGTGTGGTGACATTGTCCATTCCACATGCTGTAGAAACTCTCCAGCCTGGCACACACGGGGAACACGAGATGGTGGTTTCAGGCAGGACATGTTTAAATCCAGTGAAATGCCCGTGGAAAGCTGTGCACAATTGTGACGTGTGGTGGAAATCTGCTGATAGGTGTAAAAGGGGCCCCTCTTCACTCGGCACCGACATGGAGCCAGCCCTTCAGTGACACACTAGGGAGTTCTGCACTGCAGGAAGGGTGCCAGTGGCTAAGTGGGAGGTTCTTCGCTTCTTGGGTCAGTATTGACTTCAAGGCCCACAGGGAGCTGCTAGAGAGCCCAATGCTACAGAGAGGGAGGTAAGTCACTCATTAGAGGTGTGCTGGTCTTTGTGTCGGCAGTGACCCAAATGCCCCAGTGAGGTGCTAGGGGTTCTGTGCCTCCTCATCTAAAACCTGAAAGCAACATTTACATAGTAATTTGTTAATGACTGAAAACAAATAAACGAATTCCTTGCCCTTTACTGGTGATTGCTCTGTATTACTACGATTAGTTATTTGTTACAGGAAGTGACTGAGTAATTGGTATTTGCTGATACCAAACAGGGTGACCAGATGTCCAGATTTTATAGATATCAGGGGGTAGCCGTGTTAGTTTGTATCTACAAAAACAACAAGGAGTCTGGTGGCACCTTAAAGACTAACAGATTTATTTGGGCATAAGCTTTCGTGGGTAAAAACCCACAATGCATCTGAAGAAGTGAGGTTTTTACCCACGAAAGCTTATGCCCAAATAAATCTGTTAATCTTTAAGGTGCCACCAGACTTCTTGTTGTTTTTGTGATTTTATAGGGACAGTCCCGATATTTGGAGCTTTTTCTTATATAGACACCTATTATCCCCCACCCCCGTCCTGATTTTTCCCACTTGCTATCTGGTCACCCTAATACCAAATGATATAACTACTTGTGAAAAGCAACAAATTGTCCTGTGGCACCTTATAGACTAACAGACATATTGGAGCATAAGCTTTCGTGGGTGAATACCCACTTCGTCAGATGCAGTGGGTATTCACCCATGAAAGCTTATGTTCCAATACGTCTGTTAGTCTATAAGGTGCCACAGGACTCTTTGTTGCTTTTTACAGAGCCAGACTAACACGGCTACTCCTCTGATACATAACTACTTGTGTTTTCTCAGGTTTGCATAAAAGCAGTAATTATCTGCATGTGCAGAGCCCACAGTTTGTGGGGCCAGGTTCCCACTCTGGGGTGGACGATCTTTTAGAAGGCTTTTGCTTTCTTACTGTGTCTGAAATAGCCACTCTCCAATTCTGTGTGAGTGAAGTGCAGGTGAAATCCACCTGCCATCTGCAGCTAGAGCAGTGCAGCCTTCTGAGGCCACTTGGCTAGTCTAGCCCCTGCACACTGACTGCCTAGAGAGATCCTGTGGTACATTCCTTAGTCCTAACACAGACCACCCTCGCCACTGCCCTCCACACAGCGCCTTCCTGTGGCAGAAAGGAGGTGCCAAGGGACCACTGAATGGCCACTTCACCCTTCCTTCTGTGCAACCCCAACGCAAGGCACAAGTGTTGTAGAGATCCTTACCCTCTCCCAGTGCATGAGAAGTGAAAGATACTGTCTCCGTACTAACGCTCACAACACGTTCTGTGATCTTCTCTTGGGATAATATATTCTGCAGCTGAAGTTAGCCTATAAACTCCCCAGTAGTTAACACTGGTTGTTTAGTCCATGTCAAAAAATTCCTACACGCGATTTCTTTGAGAAGCCCTAGTGTCACCGTGCTTTGGAGCAGGGACTTGAAATTTGGCAGGGCGGCAGCCTTGGGGTCAGGGAAATGGCATTTGCTGCCCCCATATACATCTACCCAGATTTGGCATCTGAAAATCACTGTTTGCACGTGCTCACCAGGAGTCTGTTAAGACAAGTAGTGAAATCTCAGAAGACTCCATCACAGGGAGCGAGCTCCAGCCCACGGCTGCAAGGCTGAGCAGGGCTCTTCCTGCAATTGCTCCTCCAGGTCAGTGGGGATCAGTGTGGCACCGGTCACAGGACTTGAGAGCAGGGAGACTCTCTGTCCTGTGCTTGCTGCTCCCCTGCGATGCCCAGCAGCATGGGGGAGGAGGGGCTGCAGGGAAGGCTGAATGCATAGGACAAGGCCAGGCTGGGGACTCATGGAAAGGGACAGAGACATTCAGTGTGTGGCCCTGCCTCGCCTGCCGCCACCATCCAAACCTGGCATTGACGGGGCGGGTCCGTGTACGTGGGTGTCTCCGCGGCGCCCATCACTGCGGTATCTGAGCCTCACACATCGGGGGCTTTGTTTGCACTGTCTATCAGGTGTCCTGCAGGCTCTGTCTTCTGGGGAATGTTGTATCCCTGATGGGGCACAACCAAGGGCTAGGCTGCATTGTTGGGCACAACCCACACTGTACTGCTACTGAACTCAAACGTCTCCCTAAGTTAACAGAGCATTAAAATGCATGCAATTCCCACCGCAGTCCGTGACGCAAAACCCAAACATCAGCCAGGCTGCTAAGGTCTCTCCTGGCATGTTAACAACCAGGGCCGACGAGGGGGGGGGAAAAACAGTACAAATTACTTTCCCCCTTCTCATCGGCCCTGTTTAGCCGGTCCGCCCTTGCTGGGGGGCCCAAAAAAAATATTCACCGGGGCCCGAACCCGCTCTCGGCGGCCCTGTTAACAACCCAGCTGGTCCCAAAAAGTTAAATGTTGGTTCCATGCTGGAAATGACTGAGGGTGAGAAGGCAGGAAACTGTGTCCTCTTTAGCCTTTCAACTCTTCTCTGAAGTGAGGAAGAGTCACTGATGTGCTGAACTTGTCCTCGGAGCTGCAGGGTAAATAGAACTACATTAGATGCCTTTCTTTGCTTGTCACAACTTCTTTCTTTTCTGTCCCTGTAGCTGGGATACAAAGCCCGATTGTACGGTGCCAGGGAAACGTAGCGTTCAAAAAGGGGGGCTCCTGCCTGGTCCTCTCTGTGGGGGAGGGGCCTACACAGTTCCATTCCCCTGACACCCTTGTCTGTGTCATGCTGTCTGGCCCCCCCCCCGTAACGAAGTGCCACAGTTCTGTCCTGCCCAGCCTTGTGTTAGCCTGGGGGTGGGGTCAGAGCCTAACCCAGCTTTGTAATCACAGGATCCAGTTACAAATCAGGTTTAATACCGGACCAATGCAGAACGTTTGCAGGTGGATGTGAGGGTGCCAGGATTTTCTGGGTCCGATGCTCATGCAGAAGTATCCTAGTCACTGAAATGCTGCTCTTCACAGCCAGGGCTTGAGGAAACCTTGCCAACTTGATAGCAGTGAGTGGGATGGGGACCTTTTACTTTTGAAGAAATCAGGATTCTCAGGTAGATTCTTGGGGCCAGCTGCCAGGTGCAATCTCAGAAGAGAGGGTGGTTTGGGTCTGGCTTCCCTTATCTGTCCTTTAGGGGGCCAGTCTCCTGTGGCACCTGGAACATCTTCCATAGTCATCAGGGCTTTCAGGCCAGGAATGTTACTCGATTCCAATCGGGGTCAGGGTAATTAAAAATTAAACTGTCAACAGACTTTGTTCTAGTTGTTTATAACATTCTAACACACACACACACACACACTCTGTTCATTTAATGCATGGCTAGAATTTGTTCTCTTCACCTCCCCCAGCAAACCCTTCTCAGTCCTTACAGTCATTGATTGCATTTGTCAGGAGAATGAGTTCAATCTCTTCATGCTCAATGCTGGTTTTCCTTACTAAAGATTTGTATCACACTAGCACCTAGAGGCCTTGATCAAGATCAGGCCCCCACGGGGCCAGACACTGCCCAGAAACAGACTGAGAGCCAGTCCCTGCCCCTAAGATCTTGCAGTCTGAATAGACGAAGCAAAGAGCGGGGCATTGGGAAGGGGAAGCGACTTGCCCAAGGTCACCCAGCAGATCAATGGCAGAGCCCTGAACAGACCCCAGCTCTCCTGAGTCCCCATCCACTAAGCCCACTCACAGTCCA
This sequence comes from Trachemys scripta elegans, assembly GCF_013100865.1. Lineage (NCBI taxonomy): Eukaryota > Metazoa > Chordata > Testudines > Emydidae > Trachemys > Trachemys scripta. The sequence goes on from NC_048318.1 coordinate 1,599,142, forward strand.
TTTTTAGCCTGGTCACAATTCACATTCAAGTCTAGTTGAGGATGCTGATCGTCACTGGTCAGATGAGCCTTACGAAGACCTGTAGCATCAATGATGTGTCCCAAATATTCAACAGAGGGCTGGAAGAATTCACACTTGTCTTTGCGGACTCGCAGTCCGTAGTCTTCCAGTCTTTGTAGGGTAGCCTCTAAATTCTTTAGGTGATCCTTCTCATTCCTTCCAGTGATCAGGATGCCATCCAGATAGCACTGGACTCCTGGCAAGCCACACAAGATCTGCTTCATAGGCCTCTGGAACAGGGCGGGAGCAGATGTTATTCCGAAGGGTAGGCGACAGTATCGATAAAGCCCCTTATGCGTCACAATAGTCAACAGCTCTTGGGACTTTTCATCAATGTGCATCTGTAAATATGCTTGACTCAGATCAATCTTACTGAACTTTTGTCCCCCAGCCAGGCCTGTGAAGAAGTCATCAATGTAGGGAAGCGGGTATTGCTTTGCACACAACACAGGGTTGACAGTGACCTTAAAATCACCGCAAATCCAGAGGGAGCCAACTTTCTTCACTATTGGAACAATAGGAGTTGCCCATGGGCTATGGGTAACTGGTATTAGGACTCCATTTGTGACCAGGCGCTCCAGGTCCGCTTCAACCTTTGGCCTGATGGGATATGGCATAGTTCTGGCTTTCAGATATTTTGGTTGACTGTCAGGTTTAATGTTCAATGTCACAGTGATTCCCTTCATACTTCCCAGATCCCTTTTTGCCACAGTGTCAACACACCAGGTCCTTACACCAGCATTCTGACGCTTACCACAGCGGTAACATTCCTGACTCCCCACAGTTTTGTGGGTAGGTTCTTGTGACACCTTATGCACCCTAGGGGATGCACTGATGGATTGTGCCTCCATTGTAGCCAGTTCCATGGAGACAGCAATGTCAACAGCCTTCTGTAAGGTAAACTGAGCCTCTGTCAATAGGCGCTTTGGTATAGCTTCACTGTGCAGGCCACACACTAGCCTGTCACGTAGGGCATCATTTAACATCTCCTTAAATTCACAGTGTTCTGCAAGCTTCCTCAAAGTTGCTACAAATTGTACATCTGTTTCGTCATCTTTCTGGTCTCTTTTGTGGAACCTAGATCATTCAGCAATTACCAGTGGTTTTGGAGAAAAATGGGACCCCAGGATTTCCACAATGTCACTGTAAGATTTAGTCTCTGTCTTAACAGGGTGTAATAAGCTGCGTAGCAGGGAGTAGGTCTTAGCCCCTACAACACTTAAGAATATTGGCACCTTCTTCTCTTCTGTAATGTCATTTGCAATAACAAAAAGCTCAAAACACTCAGTATATATATACGCCATTGCACTATAGTCTCCTCAAAAGTTTCCAGAGTCCCTGTAAGTGTAGCCATGGTTTTAGTTCCAGTTTGCACAGTCAGTGCAAACAAGCCAGTTCTCACCCCCTTCCAGCAGCAAACAAGGTTTTTTTTTGTTTGTTTGTTTGTTTTGTACCTTAACTTCTATTTCCTTCTGTTGCTGGGGCAGCACAGACATCCCATCCTCGTTGCCATGTTATATCCTTGGGGGCAACAGTTTTAGGAAGAAATCACTGGAGACACAGAGAGCTGTAAATCTTGTAGCAGCCATTTATTTCCACACTCAGAACTAACCAACAGCCAGCCAAAGCTGGCTGGGCTATCCCCTAATAATCTAACTCAGTTGCCATAGCAACACAAGGTTCTGTTACAGTGACAACCAAATACACAACAATAACCTTGCACCGACCCCTGTGCTGCTCATCTGGCATCTCACCCACCAGGAGAGGAATCTTTTCCACTCGTGATGTTAAAAATGCAGCATTGCCAACCTCAAACATTCAAAAATCATGAGCTGGGCTCAAACAATCATGAGATTTAAAAAAATATATGTATTGGGTTCTTTTCCTTGGCCTTCTGTAAGCTAGAAAGTAAGCTTGAGTGAGCTAGATACGTACTCATTTAAAAATGAGAGCTGAGATTCTCATGTCATCACATGACTCCAGGAGCTAGGGCTTTAAGAAGAACATCAAAACAGTGACAACGGTTCTCCTTGAGGCCTGCTATGCTTTCCTCTTTGCTCTCTTCACTTTCCTCTCTCTCTCTCAAACACCTCTCTTCAGCCTATTTGACTCCCTGGCATAGCTTAGTGCTGCAGGGAGACCTGTTAGCTGTATCTTCCCAGCTTGCAGTGTAGATCTTGAAAGTTTTCAAGTCCCTCTTGCAAATGTCCTTGAACATCAAGCTAGGTCGGCCCAGTAGCCTTGCAGCATCCACAAGTTCTCCATACAGGAGATGCTTTGGAATGGGTCCATCCTCCATCTGATGCAGAAGACCAAGGCAACGGAGATGTCTGTATTTGAGATTAGTGATTACACTTGGCAATTTTGCTTTACTTTGGTGTCAGGAACTCTGCTTTCCCATTTGATATTTAGAGCACAGTGTGGACAATAGGTGTGGAAGGTGTTTAGTCTTCTTTATGCCCATTGTAGGAGGTCCAGGTCTTGCCACCATACAGCAGCATGCTCGAAACACACATCCGGTAAACTCATACCTTGGTGTTCAGTGTTAGTTTCCTGTTAACACACACACACTTAGTCAGTTGGCCAAATATAGGACCTGCCTTTCTGATGTGAGATTTAAACTCTTCATCTTGAGATAAGTTATCTGACACAGTTGATCCTAGATAGCAGAACCTGTGCACAACTTTTAGCGTAGTGTTAGCTATTGAAACTTCTGGTGCAATCAACACACCTTGTGCCATATTCATTGTCTTCTTTAGACAGATGTATGACAAGCTAGCGAAAAGCTGTTGGAGTTGCAACAGCACCACTTCACTGTGTGTGATGAGTTCTGCATTGTTGGCAAAAAGAAATTCTCTTATCAGCAGGTGTTGGACTTTGTTGTTTGCTCTTAGATGTGCAATATTGAAGAGCTTTTTCCATGTGAGCTTGTATGGAGAGGAGAAAGCATGACGAAGTAGCAGACAGAATAGACCGAAGAGTGTTGTGCCAAAACACATACCTGTGTGAAACCGCAGCACGGTTCTGATCTGTCAGATTGATCACCATAATACTAGACTATAGCCTTCATGGAAGAATTGAATCTGACTGAGAAGGACAGGGGGGCAACCAGTTCTCTAGCAGTTGAAAAAGGCCTGTTCTGCTAACCAGGTAAGATCTAGGAAGGCAACTTAAAGAGGTTTTCCTTGTTCCTGATGCTTTTCTTGCAGCTGCCTTAGTGTGAAGACCATGTTGATAGTAGATCTATCATCATGGAAGCTGCACTGATTGTGAATATGTATGTTCAGCCAGAACTTATGTTTTGAGAATGACCTATGCAAATGCCTTGCCAGCAACAGTGAGGAGAGAAATTCCTCGGTAGTGGTGGCAATCACTGCAATCTCCTTTGGTTTTATACAGTGTTATGATGTTGGCATCCTTTGTGTCTTGTGGTGCCCCTCCTTGCCTCCAGTAGCCAAGTAAGACATTGTATGGATGTTTCAACACAACCTGCCCTTGTTTCAGTACTTCAGCTGGAATTCCATCTCTTTCTGCAGCCTTTCCTGCTGCTAGGAAGCTGATTACATGTACTAGCTCATTTTTAAATGGTTCTGTATCAAGTTGTTGGATGGTCTGAAGCTTGAGGATTGCATTTAGTGCTGCTTCAGAAACTGTGGTTTCACATGAATCGATTTCGTGATAGCGTTCAACCCATCACTGCATCTGTTTGCTTCCGTCAATATGATGTCTCCATTAAGAGATTTGAACGAGGCAGTCTTTTTTGGCTGACGGACCTATGCTTTCTTGATTGCATCATACATACAAGCATCCATTGAGATTGGAGATCTAAGAGGTGTCTTCTCACACAGATCGAGCCAGTATGATTTAGCACATTGCCTTGCTGTTCATTGCATTGTGCTTTGGCCACTCTGCAGTTAGCCCATGTCTCAGGAGAGGAGTTCATGTTGTGGTGCAGATATGCTGTGCACTTTGATTCAATAACACTGGTCTACAATTTTTGAGAAGTCATCTGCTTCAGAGATAAAATGTGCTATTTATTATATATTTTGATGTGCTGAATTCAAATATGACAATTAAAACAACTGATTGGCTACTGTTTCTAAGATATTTAAGTTTTTATGTTCTATGTCTATGTATATTGTGTAGATTGTAGAGTTTTAATCATAAATTGTAGACCTAGGTCTTTTCATGTGTTTATGGTTGCTTTACATGATAATATTTCACCTGTCCTGTTTATGTAACACTTTAAAAATCAGCAAAAGGGTTATATAAATAAAATTTATTATGAAACAAAAAGGCAAAAAACTATTATGTACATAGTTTAGTCCTATTCAGTGTCTACTCGGCGCTTCTTGGCTTGTCTCTTGTATTCATTAAATGGAGCATCTCTTGACACTGTCCAGCAATAGTCTGCAAGCATTGATGGGCTCCATTTGCCCTGATAGCGTTTCTCCATTGTTGCAATGTCCTGGTGAAATCACTCGCCGTGCTCGTCGCTCACTGCTCCGCAGTTCGGTGGAAAAAAATCTCGATGAGAGTACAAAAAATGTATCTTTAGTGACAGGTTGCAACCAAGGCTTTTGTATGCCTTGAGGAGGTTTTCCACCAACAACCTGTAGTTGTCTGCCTTGTTGTTTCTGAGAAAATTTATTGCCACTAACTGGAAGGCTTTCCATGCCGTCTTTTCCTTGCCACGCAGTGCATGGTCAAATGCATCATCTCAAAGAAGTTCACGAATCTGAGGACCAACAAAGACACCTTCCTTTATCTTAGCTTCACTTAACCTTGGAAATTTTCCAGGGAGGTACTTGAAAGCTGCTTGTGTTTTGTCAATGGCCTTGACAAAGTTCTTCTTCAGACCCAGCTTGATGTGTAAGGGTGGTAACAAAATCTTCCTTGATTCAACAAGTGGTGGATGCCGAACACTTTTCCTCCCAGGCGCCAATGACTGTCGGAGTGGCCAATCTTTCTTGATGTAGTGGGAATCTCTTGCATGACTATCCCATTCGCAGAGAAAACAGCAGTACTTTGTGTATCCAGTCTGCAGACCAAGCAAGAGAGCAACAACCTTCAAATCACCACAAAGCTGCCACTGATGTTGGTCATAGTTTATGCACCTCAAAAGTTGTTTCATGTTGTCATAGGTTTCCTTCATATGGACTGCATGACCAACTGGAATTGATGGCAAAACATTGCCATTATGCAGTAAAACAGCTTTAAGACTTGTCTTCGATGAATCAATGAACAGTCTCCACTCATCTGGATCGTGAACGATGTTGAGGGCTGCCATCACACCATCGATGTTGTTGCAGGCTACAAGATCACCTTCCATGAAGAAGAATGTGACAAGATCCTTTTAACGATCACGGAACATGGAAACCCTAACAACACCTACCAGAAGATTCCACTGCTGTAGTCTGGAGCCCAACAGCTCTGCCTTACTCTTGGGTAGTTCCAAATCCCCGACAAGGTCATTCAGTTCACCTTGTGTTATGAGGTGTGGTTCAGAGGAGGAGGATGGGAGATAATGTGGGTCCTGTGACATTGATGGTTCAGGACCAGAAGTTTCATCCTCTTCGTCGTCTGACTCAAGTGAGAATAATTCTGGTGCATCAGGAACCGGCAGTCCTTCTCCATGGGGTACAGGGCGTATAACTGATGGAATGTTTGGATAATGCACAGTCCACTTTTTCTTCTTTGACACACCTTTCCCAACTGGAGGCACCATTCAGAAGTAACAATTGCTGGTATGATCTGTTGGCTCTCTCCAAATCATTGGCACTGCAAAAGGCATAGATTTCCTTTTCCTGTTCAACCACTGGCGAAGATTTGTTGCACAAGTGTGGCAGCATATGTGTGGGGCCCACCTCTTGTCCTGATTTCCAATTTTGCAACTAAAATAAAGGTGATAGGCTTTCTTAACCATAGTGGTTATACTGCACTTTTGTGATGCAAAAGTCACTTCACCACAAACATAGCAGAAGTTATCTGCACTGTTCCCACAAGTACGAGGCATCTCTGCTCACTTTGGCTAAACAGAAATGTGTCCCTTTGCAAAATCAAACACTGACAAATAAGAGAGCACGACACTGTATGATTTCTAGAGCTGATATAGGGCAATTTGTTCAGCAGAGTGATGTAAGCTTCGTTATGATTGCATCATCCATGACTTCTAGGAATAACATGATGCAATTCATATCATGTATGACGCAATACCAGCTTCAGGGTACATCTACACTACAGGGGGGAGTCGATTTAAGATACGCAAATTCAGCTACGTGAATAGCGTAGCTGAATTCGACGTATCGCAGCCGACTTACCCCGCTGTGAGGACGGCGGCAAAATCGACTTCTGCGGCTTTCTGTCGGCGGCGCTTACTCCCACCTCCGCTGGTGGAGTAAGAGCGCCGATTCGGGGATCGATTGTCGCGTCCCGTTGGGACGCGACAAATCGATCCCCGAGAGGTCGATTTCTACCCGCCGAGTCAGGCGGGTAGTGTAGACCTAGCCTCAGATTGCATCATTCATTGTTTTGCCTAAAAAGCAAGTACTGTCCAAACCCAGTCATAGATTTATTCATAGAGCCAGTCAAAGATGTATTTTAGTCATTTCTGGTTTAAATTGAGATCCCTTCCCTTTATAACTCACTTATCCTCCACCATTCCCAAGTCAAGGGTCATATATACTGACCCAATAGCATATCTTGAAAACTAGAGCAAATCAACAATTTTAAGCATCATTTTCGTTCTCGGTGACCCAGAATTAGTAAAGTTTGACTACATTTATTTCAGAAGCATTTTGGCTGTAGAGCAGTGTAACTGAAGCATTTCTTCAGAATATGCTGCAAAGCAGTCTTTATCTTGTACAGTCTTTTTCCCAAAAGCGAAGGTTGCAGTTATATGTATATTCGTTCGGCGTGTATTCATACTGCATCAGCATTCAGGAGAAGTGCAACTGATGACATAGCTTCCAGGAGATTTGTAGTGAATTGGAGACCTCTTCCTTGATCTTTTGTGTTGTTGGTGTTAATACATGGGCAACAGTTTTGTTGGGTATGATGGAATTTCTGTAGTGAAAGCCATATTTTGCCACACACTGTGAAAACTGCGAGTATGGAGAACATCCTGTAGAGGTTTTCTGTAGGTGACAATTACATTCAGTCAGTGCCAGCATCCACATCTGGGGTGTCTCCACAAGACGGTCCAGCAAGAGACTGCCTGGGAAGTAGGTGTTGGTCATGCTCAGTCCTTGGAGGTGCAGAGCTCCAGCCTTTGCCCATTGTTGTTCATTTTTCCCACTCCATGGTGGCCAGTGCATAGCAGCCACGTCTTGTGACCTGAGCTGACTCTGGTGTTGAAGTCTCCCAGTAGACAGAGTTGCTTGCCCGGTTGTAGCTTGCTGATGGCACTGTCGAGTTGCTGATAGAACAAGTCCTCTTCAGAGCTGGAGAGTGATGGAGCAGATATACTAATGATGTTGGCAAAGCCTCCTGTGGTAGATATTCTGTGTGGTACGATGCATTCTGATGTTGCAATGGGACATTCAACCATGGATACTACTGAGTTTCTGCCTGCAAAACCCACCCCATGTTTATGGTGTTGTTGTTTGCTTTTTCTGTGCCAGAAGAAAGTGTAATGTCTCTGGTGCAGAGAGCCTGTCAGTTAGTCTGGTTTCAGAGAGACGGTCTACATCGATGGCAGACTTCCTAGGGTCATTGGCCTCCTCTAGATCATTTAGCATAGCAGAGCACAGGGTCCTCACATTCCAACAAGCAAGTCTGAAGAGGGTGACCATTCTACCTGAACGTTCAGTGTGGATGCTTCGGCAGAGAGAGGTGTGCCTTAGGATCAAAGTCCTCCTCTTGGCAGCACTGACTGTGCCCAAAGGCTTGGAAGACCAAGATATTTGGAAACCAGCACAGCTGCAGGAAACGCCAGTGGGCAAAGTTGAATTGCAGTGCCAACCACCTGCCACTGTCTCTGCAGTGGATTTAGTTCAGGGTTTTCTCCCCTAGCCTTTGCTCAATGAAGAATTAGCTGCAAATCAGCAACACCAAATGGCATTACTCCTTCACGGATATTGTTTTTCATTCCAATTGGTATCAGGCTTATCTGCTACAAGACTGTGGTTATTGCAAAGACGTGCACCAATTATCACAATAAATGATCATCAGTTATCAAGATAAAATTGTGAGAGTTGGCAACAGTGAAAGTCCCCCCTTGTGGGCGGGGGGGGGGGGGAGAGAAGGGGCTAGGAGGGAAGTTCATCCTCTGTTACATTCGTGGTAACACTTGTGCCGAAACTTGATGCCCAAATTTTATAACACGTGCAGAGGAGCTGAGCAGTCCATCCTCAGCTGAAATCGATATTTCCTGTAGGTACTAATGGAAATCAGGCCTTTGGTGCCTCCAAGTGGACACCCAGTAAGTGATCACTGAGATAGGCAGATGAGCAGATCCTCTGTAGCAGAGCTGGGCAAATAATTGATTTTTCGGTTCACTGGCAGTTCCAAAAAATATTTTTTTTAAAAAAAAAGTGGTTCAACCCAAACCAAATCCAAAAACTTCTGAAGTTTTTGGTGAATTGGCAAAGTCTGCTTTGGAGCCAAAGAAACTTTTCATTTGAACTAGTCACTGGGCCAGAAAGAGTGAGAGAATAAATGACTTTATGGTCTGGTGTTTAGGGCACTCACCTGGGAGGTGAGATGCTCGATTGGCTGTTTAGTTATTTATACTAAGTGGAACACCTTCAACAGGCCCATGTGAGAGCCCCAGAGCCCAGCCGTTAGGGTGCGGAGTGCAGAAGGGGTTCGGGATATGGGCTCCGGCCCAGCACCGCTTACCTCGAGCAGCACTAGGGTGGCAGCGGTGCGCAGTGGGGGTAAGGCAGGCTCCCTGCCTGCCCTGGCCCCGCGCCGCTCGCGGAAGTGGCCAGCGTTTCCGGCAGTGGCTCCTGGGAGTGGGGTGGGGCAGGCACCTCTGCCGCATGCTGCCCTCACCTGCGGGTACTACCCCCAAAGCTCCCATTGGCTGCGGTTCCCTGTTCCCGGCCAATGGGAGCTGCACCTACAGGCGAGGACAGTGCACGGAGCCCTCTGCTCCCCTCCTCCAGGGGCCACAGGGCCATGGTGCCTGCCGCTTCTAGGAGTGGCATGGGGCCAGGGCAGACAGGGAGCCTGCCTTAGCGCAGCGGGGCTATGGGGCTGGCAATCCCATTGGCTGGATTGAAAGCCCTGATGGGCTGGATCCAGCCCGTAGGCCATAGTTTGCCCTCCCCTGCTCTAGCCCCCCCAAAAAAGATTTTTGGCCAGAATGAGTCAGTGAATTCACATCAGATTTGGGTTTACGAAAACTGCGTTTTTCAGTGAATAAACTTTTTTTTTTTTTAAAGTTTGCCCAGCTGAGCTCTGTAGTCTTGTCCTCTCAGCCTGTCTCAACATGATGGCTAGGGTTACTGTCCTACTCTGCCCTCCGAGAACCTGGAACATTACAAACATGGTAACTAACTCTGGGAACATTTTTATGAGCAAGCTGTTTTCACAACAGTTTATAACTCTGCAAAAGCTAACTCCCAGCATGCATTGCTCAGAGCGAAGTCTGCATATCCCTCACCTTTCAGTCCCTGCCCCATGGCCTGGAGGTGAGCTCACGTGGGGCTGAGTACAGGATGGGATGTTTCGTCACAGAAGCAGAAAAAGAGGAAACCCATCAACTGGCTGGAGCTCTCAGAGCAGCCATGGAACAGATGAGCCACCCTGAGTAGGCACTGCCTCCACGCAGCCTGGCCTGAATTCAGATGGCTGGGAGCTGCTCCACTGATCTTACCTCCCTCTCCTCAGTGCTGAGTCTGAGCCATTCAGTGATGTTCCTGCACAATAAGCAGCTCAAACTCTCAGCCCCTGCTGTAACCCAGAGGGGGCTGGAGGCAGGTGATTCTCAGCAAGGGGCCCTGGTCACACTGCAAGGCCAGTTGTTCTGCACTCTCTTCCTGAGAGCGAGGCACAAGCTGGTTGGTGGGGGTGGAGGGAGAGGCCTGGCTTGAGGTGCTGGGTGAACCCAGGGGCTTCAGTCTGTCAGACACCAGTCCCAGACTGTAGCCATGTGTTACAGTGAGTGTCCATATGCACAGAGCATTGGCCAGAAGGCCTTGTAATCTGTTGGCAACACGGCTTCTACAGAGCAAAACAAAATCACCATGTCCTGAGGCCACCATCTGGCCCAGAGCTCAGCTGGGCACCCACCAAACCAGGAGCACCCAGCACCACTGGAAACAGCATGAACATGGGCCATATTCTGCCACCCAGCAGATTAGCCCTGCCAGGAGCAGGAGCGACAGTGCAGCATGGGCAATTCTGCACAGAGCCCATTTCTGAGTCAAAGGCGTTGAGGCTAGAGCACATAGGCCAGTGATACTCAGACTGTGGCTCGGAAGCCGGTAGGGGCTCTTTAACGTGTCTCCTGCGGCTCTTTGCAGCACACGTTATTAAAACACTGTGATTTAATTATTAACCAATCTAAACTATTAACCAGTCAGGATGCTTTTACTATGTGATTAGCCAATTGTAGTTGATAAAATAATACTTGGTCAGTCATTTTGCTGTGAGAATAATATATACATATTATTTCTAGGGCTGTTGATTAATTGCAGTTAACTCACATGATTAACTTAAAAAAATTAATCACGGTTAATCGCAGTTTTAATCGCACTGTTAAACAATAGAATACCAATTGACATTTATTAAATATTTTGGATGTTTTTCTACATTTTCAAATACAACACAGAATACAAAGTGCACAGTGCTCACTTTATATTATAATTTTTTATTACAAATATTTCACTGTAAAAAAAGATACCCGTATTTTTCAATTCTCCTCATACAAGTACTGTAGTGCAATCTCTTTATTGTGAAAGTGCAACTTACAAATGTAGATTTTTTGTTATATAACTGCACTCAAAAACAAAACAATGTAAAACTTCAGAGCCTACAAGTCCACTCAGTCCTATTGCTTGTTCAGCCAGTCACTAAGACAAACAAGTTTGTTTACATTTACAGGAGATAATGCTGCCCACTTCTTATTTACAATGTGAGAACAGGCATTCACATGGCACTTTTGTAGCTGGCGTTGCAAGATATTTTTGTGCCAGATATACTAAACATTCATATGCCTGTAGCAGAGCGAGACTCACCCCTGTGGCGCCTCCTGCTGGTTTCCTGGGAATTAGCTCTTTTTCCAGCGCCCTCTGCAGGCCGGTGTCCCACTTGCCACTGGCCCCCGTGTCCCTCCAGGACCCCGGTGCCCTTTACCCAGGGGTTCTGCCCACTGCAGCAACCCCCAATCTGGGTTTCCCCACTCAGGGGAACCCCCAACCCTCACCTCACCTCAGTATCCGGCTACTGCCAGTAACCATCTAGCCCCTGTTCACTGGAGCAGACTGCAGTGTACAAGCCACTCATCACAGGAAAGGGGGGTTTGGACCTGCTGCCTTGGCCTACCCCTAGGCTGCCCTTTGCAACCCCAGTACCCTTCTGGGCCTTTAACAAGGCCTGCAGCCTGGGGGGTTTCCAGGCCGGAGCTCCCCAGCTCCTCTGGCCTTCCCCCAGCCATGCTCCACTCTAGGTACCCTGTGAGCTCCTATGCAGCCAACCCCTTCTCTCTCTAGAGGCGGAGAGAGACTGATTGCTTCTGCCCCACTGCCCTCTTATAAATTTAGTTAACACATTATTTTTTAATGAGGGTCATCAGCATGGAAGCATGTCCTCTGGAATGGTGGCCAAAGCATGAAGGGGCATTGTACCGGGGTAGTCACCCCACTCGTGCCCAGAGTGGTTGACAACAGCCCGGGAGAGGGCTGTGGCTGGGGCAAGCAGCTCCAAGACTGACTGGGGAAGCAGCCTCAGCTGGGGCCATGCCCCAATTAGGGCCCAGCTGGCCCTTATAAGAGGGCAGTGGGCCAGGAGCAGTCAGTCTCTCTCTGCCTCTAGAGAGGGAAGAGCCTGGCTGCTTAGGAGCTCACAGGGTACGCAGAGCAGAGCAGAGGGAAGGCCAGAGGAGCGCCGACCTGGAAACCCCCCAGGCTGCAGGCCTTGTTAAAGGCCCAGAAGGCTACTGGGGTTGCAGAGGGCAGCCCAGGGGTAGGCCAAGGCAGCAGGTCCAAACCCCCCTTGCCTGTGATGAGTGGCTTGTACACTGCAGTCTGCCCCAGTGAACAGGGGCTAGACGGTGACTGGCAGTAGCCTGATACTGAGGTGAGCTGGGGATAGGGGGTTGGGAGTTCCCCGAGTGGGGAAACCCAGATTGGGGGTTGCTGCAGTGGGCAGAACCCCTGGGTAAAGGGCACCGGGGTGCGGGAGGGACACGGGAGCCAGTGGCAAGCGGGACACCGGCCTGCAGAGGGCACTCCGGAGCTGGAAAAAGAGCTAATTCCCAGGAAACCAGCAGGATCTGCTGCGCCGGTGAATCATTACAACGGTGGTGGAGAATGTGAGTACATGCGGTCCTCCCCTGATACAAGGGGCTGGGCAAGGACTGTGAAACTATTGCCCGAAGAGTGGAGAACCGAGAGAACTAGGGGATGATGGATCCTGGTTACACGGGGATCTTCTATGCAGAGACCCCAGGTGCAGTCCCTGGTTGGGCCCCGGTGTCAGCGCCCCGGAGGAAGGCTGTGGAGGAAGAGCCAGGGCTTTTAGCGGCTTAATCAGCTGTGCTGACTAGAGTCACCAGGGTCCCTTTTCAGCTGGGCGTTCCGATTGAAAACTGGACTCCTGGCAACTCTAAGCATTATCTCCTGCAAATGTAAACAAACTTATTTGTCTGAGCGATTGGCTGAACAAGAAGTAGGACTGAGTGGACTTGTAGGCTCTAAAGTTTTACATTGTTTAATTTTTGAGTGCAGTTATTTTTTGTACATAATTCTACATTTGTAAGTTCAACTTTCATGATAATGAGATTGCAGTACAGTGCTTGTATTAGGTGAATTGAAAAATACTATTTATTTTCTTTTTACAGTGCAAATATTTGTAATGAATATGAAGTAAGCACTGTACACTTTGTATTCTATATTGTAATTGAAATCAATATATTTGAAAATGTAGAAAACATCCAAAAATATTAAAATAAATGGTATTCTATTATTGTTTAATAGCGTGATTAATCGCATGATTAATTGCGATTAATTTTTTTAATCACTTGACAGCCCTATTTTTTATATATATTTTTATTATATTTATATATAGATAGTGACAAAGCTCTGTCCTTATCTCCATGGGTCCTGCGTTTCCTGGCGGATTTCGCTAGCCTCAGAGGTTCGCTGTGACCCTCCACGTAGCCCTTCTCTCTCTAGAGGCAGGGGTCACAGCCTACTGAGCCATTTTCATCATAAGCCAGCAAGGGAGGTGAGGAGAAGCTATCCTCCCTTGCACAGTCTCTGTTGTCTCCCAGTCTCAGTGATTAATCGCGGGGGGCAAAGGGGAGAGCCCGGGCCTGCCCTGTACTCCAGGCTCCAGCCCAGGGACCCTAATAGTATCAGCTATAATAGCTGACTTTTTAGAAACAGGACGCATACAATACCCTAGGCCACTTCCCCACAGTAGCCCCCAAATTCCTCAATATCCACTTCATCCTTACCTCAGGGCCTCCTTCCTTGTGCCTGATATGGTTTATATTGCTCATTCTCTCCAACAGCGCGGCTTCCTCCTACAGCTCCTGACACATGCCCCCACCTAACTAAGTGGAAGGTTTTTAACTAGTTTCAGCCAGCCCCTGATTGGTTTCAGGTGTCCCAATCAACCTAGCTGTCCTCCCTGCCTTCTGGAAAGTTCTTAATTGGCCGCAGGTGTCTTAATTGACCTGGAGAAGCTGCCATTTGTTTATCCTGGTAACAGGGATTTGTTTACCCTGTGGCTAATATATCTGTCTCCCACTACTTTACTATAGCCATGTGGCCTTGCCCCGTCACAATATAAACTAAATTTTCCCGTCATGCTGTTTAATACGAATAGTACTATAGTAAATGACACAATGAATTCACTGTTAACTGTGGCTCTTTTGGGTAATGTTGACACTAATTTGGCTCCTGAACCCCTGAGGTCTGAGTCTCACTGACACAGACCCCACCCAACCGAGGCACTGAAGTTCCAATGTGTCCAAGACCCAGGGCCAGCAAACATTCTCTGCTAGTCGCTGACATTCACTGCCTCTGCAGCACCCATGCCGGGTATGGTGTTTGACAAACACCTGGGAAGTAATAAAGCAGGGCACTTAACTGGCTCCTGGGGGTCAGGCTGGAGGCTTGGAAGAGGGGCAAATTGTCTCTTTCTGCTTCATTTGCCTTATGCTAGGGGCCCAGAGAGGCTGGTCCAGATCTCCTCCAGCTCTCCCCAGCTGTGTGTGTTGGAACTGAAAGGTACAGAGGATTGTGCTCATCTCCTGAGCTGTTTGGGTTCTCCTCCATCAGTGGGAACCCTGGCAGGGTGTCAGTGTGACCCCGAGCTGAGCATTGCTGAGGGCAGACTGACGCTGGGTTGCTCCTTGTATTATCTGCAGAGAGCAGAATGGGCTTTGTAACGGCTGAGGCAGTGACACGGCAGCCGCTGTGGGTGTGAGCGGTAATTCCTCTCCCTTCTCTCTCCTAGGAAGGAGCTCCCTCTACATAATCCTCTCCACTGGGGGCATTTTCCTCCTCGTCACCTTGGTGACGGTCTGTGCCTGCTGGAAACCCTCCAAAAAGTGAGCATTTTCATATAACTTGAATAAAATAGCTGTTACTTTGCTCCCCCGCACCAGTTTTCCTGGCTCCCAGCCCCATCCCGGGGATTGCAGAGGGACACAACTCCCCTGATGGATCCCTTACACCAGGCTCCTGGCCCCATCCCGGGGATTGCAGAGGGACACAACTCCCCCAATGGATCCCTGCACCAGGGTCCCGGCTCCCAGCCCCATCCCGGGGATCGCACAGGGACACAGTGCCCTCTGGCTGCTCCCCCCGCTCTGTCAGGCCTGTCTCGCTTCGACACACCAGTATTTATCTGTATTTGTTTCCTTGTGGCCTGTTCTCTTTCCAATCTGTCCTCTCACGCTGCATATTCTCACCCATGCCAGCCCCAATGGGGGGAGTGGGGCGTAGGGTGACCAGACAGCAAGTGTGAAAAATCGGGACAGGTGGTGGGGGGTAATAGGTGCCTATATAAGAAAAAGACCCCAAAATCAGGACTGTCCCTATAAAATCGGGACATCTGGTCACCCTAGTGGGGTGGGGCTGGCTGAGAAGCTGAGAGCTCTCTGGGGACCATCTCCCAGAAAATGGCTCCATGTGGTTTGCTGGGCTGTCTGTGGAGCCCAGGTGAGAGTCAGGCCCGGGGGCCTTTTGTCTGCCGCAGGGAACAGAACCCCAGTAACATGTCCTTGGTGTCTTTATTCTCTCCAAGAAGGGGCTCCCCAGAGCCCTGGGCACTTAAACTCGACAAACTCCCCAATCAATCAAACCCACAATGAACTGCCTCCCTCCCCCCCTGGAATTAATGAATAACCCCAATAACCCCACGCGCCCCAGACAGGAGGGGCTGTCACAGCGCTGGGCATGGCACATGATTATCTGCCCTGGCTGCAGAACAGAACAGCCTGGGGTCTGCCCTACCGAAGGGACCTCAAGCCCAGTGGAGATTGCCGAGGTGCCCCGAGCCCCCTCCTCCCCCATCCCTCTCCCGTCCCTGGGGGTTGTGGTGAGGGAGGCGTGGGAGTGAGCTCTGCTGGCTCTAGTCCCGTGGAGGGTCCCCATGCCAGATGACGGGCGATCTCTGCCCTCGCTGCACTGCCTCATAAGGACCAAGAGTCCAGCCCTGGGTCCTGCTCTGTCCACCCCCTTCCCAAAAGCCCATGAAGAAAGGCCTTGACTTAGCACTAGCGCCCTCCCTGCGTTACACTCGGGCTGGGAATGGGAGTGTCTCTGCCTATTTGCACTGCAGGGTTCGTGGGGAGCAAAATCTCTCTGGTAGACGAAGTCCACTCCATAGAAGGAGAGTATCGGGGGGAGGGATAGCTCAGTGGTTTGAGCATTGGCCTGCTAAACCCAGGGTTGTGAATTTAATCCTTGAGGGGCCATTTAGGGAACTGGGGTAAAAATCTGTCTGGGGATTGGTCCTGCTTTGAGCAGGGGGTTGGACTCGATGACCTCCTGAGATCCCTTCCAACCCTGATAGTCTATGATTGTACATGATACAAGGGAGGGGACAGCTTCCATGCAAAGGGTCGGGCTTCGGAACAAATCCCATTCTGTCATGTGAGGCAACATCAGCACTTAGGGAGAGTGGGAGGATTCCCTATCTGAGATGAGATGTCATCGAAATATTAAAATCTGGCTCCTGTCGGTTTCTCTTTGCCCATCACTGATTCCCCCAGGACCACAAACAGCCTGGCTTGCTTGTGTCCTGCAGTTCTGATGAGTTCCTCACGTTTCTGGAACTAATGTGCATGAGTGTAACGCTGCTACACAGCCAGCTGGCGCCCCCCCTCACCACCACCCCGGCTGTAGTTCATTTTCAAATCCTTTCTTACAAAGTGGTGGGTGGGTGTTTTAAAAACCAGAAATGTTTAAAGTTGGAGAAGGCTAAATACCAGCTTATATCCACCTCGACAATAGGGCAGACGGGCTAACTGCTTCTCACGCGCCCTGAGCTATTCCCAGACATACACCCCTGATAAAAGACAAGCTATTCCCAGTGGAGGAGCCTGACCCAGCCCTCCCCCCTCCCCCCCAGACTAGTGCTGCCATAGAACCCAGGCTACAAGTCAGTTCCTTGTTTGCTCCAGGCAGTGGATTCTGACCTGAGTCATGCGGCGCCATTCTCATGTATATTTAACCCCTACTCCTCACCTGCCTTTTCCCTTGAGTCACTACTACAATGCTGTTCCCTTCTGTCCCCCCAGATCTAGGATCTCATCCCAATCCAATTCCCGAATCCCCTCAATCTCTCTCACGCTCATTCACTCCCTGGCTGTTTCCCCACATTGCCCCACGTCAGCCTCTGTGCGTTTCAAGCCATCCTGCTGTCCCAGAAATTTGCTGGCCAGTATTGCAGTAGCTGAGATGACAGGTCCTGGAGCAGGCAGGGTCCAGCCGCAGCATCTCCAAGACTCAGCTGCCACCCTCCTTTCGTTTTGCAGTCCTGGGATTTTTGTTCCCTTCTGCCACTGAACACATTCCTCAGTGGCCTCGGGCTGTATATAAAGCTGGGGAAACCTCCCCAGCAGCGGTGCCTCAGTGCTGCCTTGGTGCAGAAAAGCAGTGAGCATTGCAGGACAAACAGCACACAAAGGGCCTTCCCCTGGGACGAGAACATCGTTAGCAAAGGGCATCTGAGCACAAGTCTTCCGGCTTGTTCTTTACAAACCACCTTGTCCATTTCACAGAGACAAACAGAAGCTGGACAAGCAAAGCTCCTTCGAATACATGGATCAGAATGAAGAGCATTTAAAGCACGAAGGTAAACAATTGTCCGGAGATTCTGTCTACTCTGAACTTTCTGCAGGGCACAGGTGGCTGGAGCCTCACGGGGCCTGTTGGCCAATCCCGCCAACTTCTGTGGCTATTTGCAAACACTTAACACAGCACCTCTGCAGGCAAAGAAAACAGTCAAAGAGGAGTTTTCCTGTTTACACACACGGGGAAGCTCGGAAAACAGCTGGTAACAGCTTGTTGTCAGGGCTCCTTAGTGACCCTCTTCTTATGCAATGACTCTTATGACCTGCAAACCCTTGCCATTAGGCGCAGTTGTCACCGTGGGACTCCTCAGGCTGGGTAGCACAAGAGCCACTCGTAAACGCTAGCTGGGTCAAAGTCATGTACGGGCTAGATTTTGTCCTGGTTTCCTGTATAACAAAGAGCACCGGGCTCTGTCCTGAGCAATTATTTCCCAGGGATGCGTTAGCCAGAAATTGAGTCTGAACATGTTGAATCATGTCGTTATCCTGAATAATCAATGTGTGGGTGAAATGTCCCTGCCCGTGCTCAGGTGCAGTGCACCATCCCAGAGCCAGGATTAACGGGCTACAGGCCTAACCGAGCCCACGCTTGAGACAAACCCGCAGGAAGAGACAAGCGGTAACAAATACAGCGCTGGTGGCTCCTGCCCACATGTGCATACACAATTCCCTTGGGATGTTGGGCATTCTTTCAGCTAGTAATCCTGAGCTCCCGGCATGGGGCGGTTCAGGCATGTAACCACTCCTCTGTGGCATCTGTTCAATGGAAGCCCTGCTTCGCACGGAGGAGGGAAATCTGTGGCTGTGACTGATGCACGGAAGGCTTTGGAGCGCCCGTGCTCGTGCAAAAAACCTGTTTTTAGATTTCTCTGCTTTCTAGCTCCTGAGTCCCATCATTTATTCTGGCTTCTGCTTAAGACCCTGTTCCTTCAGTGGGGCTCTGTATGCACGCATGAAACCAGAGGCCAGATGGGATCCTAAAGCAAGTGTTGTGTCACTCGGCCTGTTTGGGGTGGGGGAGGGTACAAAGGGGCTTGTTTAAGAACATAAGAACGGCCATATTGGATCAGACCAAAGGTCCATCAAGCCCAGTATCCTGTCTACCGACAGTCACCAATGCCAGGTGCCCCAGAGGGAGTGAACCTCATCAAATGATCCACCCCCTGTCGCCCATTCCCAGCTTCTGTCAAACAGAGGCTAGGGACACCATCCCTGCCCATCCTAGCTAATAGCCATTGATAGCCTCCATAACCCCCTGGCTCCTGTTTGATTTTTCACAGACCATGAATTTGAGCAAAAAAGTCCTGTTTCCCTTTCCTGTATCTGAGCCAATCTCTCATATGGAGCCCAGGAGAGGAGGGGTCCTACGTGCCGTAAGCCACCCCTAGAGCCGCCGAATCTTGCTCCCTAAACTTTGGTAGCTGATGGCTGTGATCTCAGGGTCCTGCTATGATTCAGCCTTTGGGGGGCTGCCCACAGAGTTTGTCTAAATATTACACTCGGGAGCAGGGCCGGCTCCAGGGTTTTGGCCACCCCAAGCAGCCAAAAAAAAAAGCTGCGATCGCGATCTGTGGCGGCAATTCTGCGGGAGGTCCTTTGCTCCCAGCGGGAGCGAGGGACCGTCCGCCGAATTGCCGCCGAATACCTGGACGTGCCGCCCCTCTCCGGAGCGGCCACCCCAAGCACTCCTGATCTATTTTTTGTGCAGCACAATCACGGGTGTGCATGTTTTTACCCTGCTTGTGTGTGATTCTGTGCTTGGCGGCCTGTGCCTGCACTGCTAGTGTAATCCAGTCACACAAACAACAGGCAGGATTTCTAGCTCAGTAAGTCTGACTTAATGGAGACTGGAAGATTGTGTGAACTTGCACTTTGAGTCTTTGTCCTGCTCCTGGAATCTAAGCAAAACCAGGAAGATTCTAACACACACACACCGGGTCTGGCCTGGGATGGACACGGACACACATACACACACACAGACACACACACACGCTGTGTGTAGAGTCCTTCTCCAGTTATTAATCAGAAATGTCACCGAAGTTTGTTGCTGTTTCTGTACAGTTGAGATTGTCCCCCGCAGCGGAGAACATGAACGCAGGAATCCAGTCGCTCTCTACATCTTAAAGGACAAAGTAAGTGTTGTGCTTTGTAACCCATAGGGTCTGTAGGCCAGTAATTTCACAGCTTTCCCCTGGGATGGCGCAGGGCAATTTCTTTCCACATAAGAGGGTGAGACAGTGTTGTTCTAGGCAAGGCCAAAGGGGACACGTTCACATGGAGGCACAGGCACAGATCCTGTAAATGGGCTCGCAATCCTGGAGCTGTGTGAAACACTTCCAGTGAGACCCTAGCAACTTTTGTTACCAGCGTGAGTCATAGACTCGCTTGGCTGAGTCTCCTGCACTGCTTGGGGGAAGCTGTTTGTCTTGGACAAATTTGGATCAGTTTAGAGCCGTGCATGGAAATTGCGCAGGACTTGTGGTTTCAGGTGAAATAGGGGGAGACCCAGACGTTCTGATTGAATTCCTCTGAGGTTTGAAGTTTGTTTGAACCAGAAACTCAAAGCAAAACTTGTGGGCCGTGAACCCCAGAGGGACCCACCCTGGAAATGGCCAGTCAAGCTCCTCCAAAGCAAACTGCTGAGATTCATCTGGCTCTTACAAACTGGCCATGCATGAGAAGAAACTGGATCCGCGCAGGCAAGGACGCATTTGCAGGTAGCAATGGGATTTGTGGCACCGGTGAGTTTGGCAGGTCCCAAGTAGCTGGTTGCAGGGGAACATTCAACCCAGGATATCAGACTGGGTATGGAGGAGCTCGGCCCACCAAGTATACAAAAATAGCATGCCCCCGGCTTTCACTCCCACCCAGCTCCAGTAGAACCCCTCCCTGGAGCCAGGCCTCTGCACAGCTGACGATTGCAAGTAACCGGCTGAGTTTTTCCCATGGGCCCAGAATGTGGGCTCCTTTGACAGTGGCGGCTGCGCTCTTCTGCTCCAGTAGTCCCAGGGCTGGGAACTCTTTCAGCACCCTGGGAGTGTATTGAGCAGGGCCGGCTCCAGGCACCAGCAAACCGAGCAGGTGCTTGGGGCGGCACATTTTCAGGGGCGGCATTGCAGCCAGCCTCTTTTGGGGGGGGGGGGGCGCTTGGGCGGCAAAAGCTTAGAGCCGGCCCTGGCAGCAGCAGCGCGTCCTGTGCCGGGGGCACCCTGGGGCCGCTGCGGTTCGCGTCGGGGAGCAGCGCCCGCACCTTATGGCCAGGCAGGCTCTGTGCGCGGGACTCTCGGGCTGGGGGCCGCCCCTCGGGGCACACAGAGCCACCTGCAGGTGCCGCAGGGCAGCTGCCCCCCAGCACCGCAGCCGGGGCTGGGCAAAGCAGTCCGAGCCGCTCCGGGACTGCGGCAGGGCAGCCAGGAGCAGCAGCAGGAGCGGGGCCATAGAGGGCGGGGCGCTGCTGTGCGCGGCCCGCGGCCCACTCTCTGGGGCTCTGCTCCCTCTGGGGCTGCCCTGCCACGGCTCCTCAGCCCCTGCCGGGGCGGTCCCCAGTCCCGGCCGGTCCTGGAGGTGGGAGCCCTGGCTGGAGGAACCCTGGGCCGAAGCGCGGCCCGGGAGCCCCGCTGCTTACCCCGACCCTGCCAGCGCTGGACCGACTGGAGGTGAGGGGGGAGCAGGCGGAGTCAGCGCTGGTGGGGGGAAGCCCAGCGCTGGGGCGGCAGGCGGTGCAGGTAGGGTGGGATGGGAGGGAGAGCCCAGGGTTGGGGCGGCAGGAGGTGCGGGTGGGGGGAGAGCCCAGGGCTGGAGTGGGGGGCAGCCAAAAATTTTTTTGCTTGGGGCGGCAAAAAACCTAGAGCCGGCCCTGGTATTAAGTATGTCCAGCAGCACAGCACTGGTGTGGCAGGATGGGCATCTCACAGGCCTTCCTGCTTCACTCAGCGCAACAGTGATCCCGCACGAAAGCATCTCATAGAACCAATTATCAAACACATAGCGGGTAGCCAGCCCCAGGCCTAACAGAGACAGAACAGAAAAGAGAAATGACAAGATTCTTCAAAAGTTGAACTCCCCTCTCCCTCCCCCCACTCCCACCCCACCCCACCCCCCAGTTTGCTAAGTCCCGAACCTATCTTGGTAAACCCAAACTTTTCCAAATCATTCTCCCCTGGCTGAACTGTATACACAAGAAGAACAAGAGTACTTGTGGCACCTTAGAGACTAACAAATTTATTAGAGCATAAGCTTTCGTGGACTACAGCCCACTTCTTCGGATGCATCCACGAAAGCTTATGCTCTAATAAATTTGTTAGTCTCTTTGTTCTTTTTGTGGATACAGACACACCGCCGAATTAATGTGCTTAGTGTGGCCGCATACATTTCGACTTTATACAACCTGTTTTCCAAAATTCAAATTATATAAATTCGGATTAATCCCGTAGTATAGACATACCCTAACATGGCTGCTACTCTGAAACCTGAATACACAAGGAATTTCAAACAGCAAGGGGCTTTTTTCAGAATGCAACCTGGGAGGGATATAAAAATCAGCCTTTTAATGGCAGCTGACTCACATCCTTAACCATGGAGTGTGGCTTCTTCATTTCTCACCTGCTCTGTTATTAAAAAGAACAAGCAAGGGAGACAAGTTCAGGTTCAACAATGCCCCCCATCCTTCTCTGCCGGCTCATTCTGGCTTGTCTCATTCAAACATCTTGTGACTCAAGGGCGACACCTGCTGGTAGACGTGCAGAGCGCAGGGTGCTGTGGAGAAGCCTCCATGAGCACAGGGAAGCACTGCAGGCGTGGGCAGCAAAACGTGTCATTCTGATCCTCTGTTGGCTGAACCGTCTCCAGGGAAGGGAGCCGGTGTGTGCGATAATCCGCAGCTCAGGAGATCAGAAAGCGCCATCTGAGCAGCGCTTTAGGGCATGCACCTCCTGGGAAACCCCGTCAAAAGTCCGGGGGTCCTGCCCTGGGAGCAAACACGATTGATGCTGTTTACAAATGCCCTCTGGCATGATCTGTCCCCACTCTGCAGCGGCCTGAGGCCTGTCTGTGCTCAGAGGAGGATGGAGCAGATTGAAAGCTATAGTAAGCCATGCTGTCAAAGGCTGCCCATGACTCCTAGTGCTGTGACTTGGGGCTCACACAAGCATTAACCCTGTGTGTCTTTGGGAATGGAAAAGCGCTGGATGGAGAACCCAGCTATGGCACTCCTGCAGGATCTGCCTCTTGCTGGCTTTTAAGGCCTGCCCTAAGTGCAGTGTCACTACTGCCTTTGCCCAGCTCATCCTGAACGCTGCCTGTTGCTTCTTCTTGTATTCCTGAAGGATTCTCCGGAGGCGGACGAGGATTCCCCTCCGGATGCCAGAACCGCAGCCGAGCAAGGACCACCCAGCTACTCCAGCTCTCCTCCTGGCAGATCCCCAGGTCCCCCTGTTCGATCGGCTCGCAGATATCACCGCTCCCCAGCCCGATCTCCAGCCTCCTCCAGAACACACAAATCCCCGCCCAGGTCCCCGGGCTCTCCGGTGCGCTCCCGGAGCGCTACACGCATGCTGCGGACTGCTGGCGTTCATATCATCCGGGAGCAGGAGGAGGCCAACTCTGTCGAAATCAAAGCCTGAGGGCCTCCAGCTCATGTGAACAGGAAGCTCCCGCTGCCTAGGAATGTGTCTCTAGCAGGTGGCAGTGCGTTGGTTTCAGGCGTGTGTATGGCCGCGTGTTCCGGGTGGTGAATGGGGCCCAGGTACTGCCTGTAGATAAAGGGGAATCGCGTTGCTCCGCTGGCTGGATGAGCCCAGTTTAAAATGTACTGTAACCTCAATGTTTAAGCTTCAGCGAGTTTAAAGACACTAATTTGCTATTTAACACTCTAGAGCAATCCCAGGCAGCTCACTAAGGTTTGGCTTTCTGGGGTGTCAAACTAATTCCCTCACACTTGAGATCTGTCCCTACGCAGCTCTACGTGTGTATGCGTGTGCGTGAGAACCTGTGTGTGTGTGTGTGTGTGTGTGCAGCTTAGCATGAGTATGAGCAGGCCTGCTTCCGAGTGTGACTGTCTGCCTGAATGTGCCTCTCGGTGTGACATTATGTGAGCCTGTGGGCAAGTACATTTGCACGTGAGCTTGCACACACGCCCCTGTGGGCTGATGTCGGCGTGGAGCGTGTCTGTGGGCACACACGTGTGGCCGTGTCTCTGTGTGTGTGTGGGGGGGGGGCTGTCTGCATGTGCTGATCGTTGGCCGGGGCTCGCAGACATTCACAAAGCATTGCGGTGCTGGTTTCGGAGCTGTGGGAAGGGAGCGGAGGCCTAGGACTGTCAGGACGCTGCTTGGTGAGTCGTTGCTCATTTACAGAGCTTGCTGCGGGGCTGGAAGGCCCGGTAGAGTCAGCACGTTGCTGAAGCTAGTCCATGCTTGTGCCGGAGTTTGGCTTGATGGCTGTGTTCAATGGAGCCACCCGGTCGCCGAATGCCGGGGGTTGTGCTGTGCCACTTTCCCCTCAAGGCAAACACAGGATGTGGACGTTAGGGTAGATCACATTCCAGATCAGGCCTTTGCACAGGGGCTTAGTCCAGAAAAGGACACGACCCCCCTCCAAGGAGCCGGTCAGTGACGTCTGCGCTCCCCCTTACCTGCTTTTCTGCATCCGAGTCACAGCAAGCTGGATTTAAACATGCCCCAAATGAGCAGGACTCCAGAGACTCCTCTGGTGTGTGAGTGTGCCCCTCCAGCAGGCTGTGTGTGCACACGCACAGGCCGCTGACAAGAGCCGTCCCAGAATTAAGCATGCTCCGTCCTTTCATGTGCCAGCAGCCTACAGCAGGCAGAACGAAAGGCCACTGGGTGGAGCTGACAGCCACAAAGAAGCTCACTGTGGGTCCCTGATTACAGGGGACCCCAGCCGCAGCGTACTTTAAAGCAGCCTCAGATCTAAATTTGCTGGCTGGCTGTGGCCCCAAGGGGGCAGCACACTAGCTGAGAATAGCAAGCGCAGTATGCCCAGGGCGGCACAAGGGCCGGCGTAGGAGTTGGCTGTTCCAGTTGGGACCCCTCCCTGCACCTATGCCAAGGGGACTCCTGCAGCTTTCCAGCCCTTTGCCCCACCAGACAGCGCAGAGGGCCCAAAACAGCTGCATGAAGTCACTGCTTCAGCGAGCGCAGATGTGAGTCCTGGCCCCACCAGGCCCCCAGCCTCATCCCCTGTTTGCTTGGGCCAGCAGAGCCAGTCAGCTTTGCCATCCCAGCAGGAGCTGCCCTCCACGGCACTGCCCCTTGGTGAAGCTACAGGTGCAGGCTGGCGTGTGACACCCTGCTGCCTGCAGGGTCAGCTCCACTGACTTCCTATAGGGCAGCCCCCAGGCAGGGGGCGGGCGGATGGGGGCCTTTCGAGGTCCCGGACTGGAACTCCAGGTCACTAGCACAGCTTGGGGTATGTTCTTTTGCTGTGAAATAGCTTTATGTCCCGTCTCTGACATAGAGCTGCATGTTTCCTCGCAGTCTGCTTGCTTCTAGCACGCTGGGCCTTGGGATTTGCCTGACAGGTGTCTAGTTAGCCCGACTGCTGTCTTCCCTTCCCCCGCCAGCTCTGCCATGTCTTTATTTTCTGTAAAATTGCCTGTTCTTTACACGGATGTTCAGACGTGACACTGGTGCATATTCATGTTTGACATCTCTGGGGACGGTAGCTAGGAGAAGTGCGTCCCAACCCCCAGCAATGTGTGAGGAGAGAAGCTGCCATCTAGCCAGGAGGGGTTAGGGCCCCACGTCCTCCTCACACCCACGAGCTTGTACTGCCTCCTTGTAAGAGCAGACACTGTTGACTAATAAACTAAACCTACTACCCTCCAGCCTGGCTGCTTTGCTCCATTCATCTGCCACCACTGCCAAACAAAACCTGGCGCCCAAGCTGTGCGCGTCGCAGACAGACGGGTCTGGCCTGGCCGCGACCTGCAGCCTCACCTTCGACATGTAGAAACATTTGAGGAAAAGCTTTAGGGGGATTTTAAGACTCCTCAGCACCTTGAGCCCACCGTGGAACAGCTTTCGAGGCAAAACACGACCAACACGCCTCTCAGGTCAGGTGCTTTCTGCTCCTTGAGGAGGAGACGGGCTGAGCTGAAGGCCCAGAAGAACATCTCACTCTCTGAAGTAGGGAGCTTTACTGGCTCACAGCCTGCCCCAGCTCTCAGCCAGGCCAGAGTAAATCAGGAGTGACTCCAGCGCAGGCAGTAGGGCTACACTGGGATAAAGCAGGTGTGACTCTAGCGCAGACAATGGGTAACACTGCATCCTCTTTGCTGCTGCGTGCCCTGATGTGTGTCTGGGGCACATCCCAGGGTTCGTTGTGCTGGGAGCAACCCGCTCTATGACTCTTCCCCAGTTAACAGTAGGAGGACACATCTGACCTCCTGGGGGGATTGTGGGAAAGCACTGGAGGACTATCAGCATTGGAGTGATTTAACCTGCATCCTCTCTGCAACGTGGACAGGTCACCAGCCCTAGGGAGAATGGTGCCAGACTCCAGCCCACCTCCCAGCCAGGCTAGCTGCCCTGGGCTCAAAGCACCCCCACACTCAGGGAGGGAATGGGGTGGAGCTCGGGGAGAGCCAGGCTAACTGCAGTGAAGACAGACCCTGCGGGAGGAGCTGTCACCTCTGAGCCTAGGACGTCCGGGCGGATCCTGAGCCCACAGAACTGGACAACTAGCCAGGAGTGCTGAGCCCCGGGCAGATTTCCTGGGACAACTCCCTCCAAAGAGAGGTGATCCTGCCAAGGGAGCAAGTGATGCCCAGGGGGCAGAGGAGTGAGGACATCTGCGGGAGCTGGGCCGAGACCAAGTAACAGCAGAACCCCCCTCTCCCCCCCAAATCCCATTTAGTCCCAACCCCTGGGCTGGGGTCATGTGATGGCTCTGCCACCCCCCAGGCCTCCCAGTGGCTCTGCCCCCTCTCCCTTGAGCCCCACAAACCCAGCTATGCAGCCAGCAGCACCGAGCTGCCGGTATGTATGTGCGGCAGCAGCGGGGCCCGCAGCAGGCCACCAGGCCTTGTGCCCGCTGCATTCCTTTCTGACAGAAGAGGGCATCCAGGAGACCCTTCATTTTTTACCTTAGAAACCCAGGGCCTGTCTAGGCTGGAAACTGTGAGGGGAGCAGAGACCAGACACTGCAGGAGGGAAGTGAGCACAAGCAGCAGCATTGGTGGGGGACGGTCACCAGGCCACGAAACCCCTGGGGCCCATTTGCTGGTACCAGGCGTTTAACACCAATAACTCATTAATGCTTCAGTTAAAGGAACCCTGTGCCAGAGCTCCAGCACCCCTCTCCTCCCAGTAGCAGCCTCTGAGACACCAGGGAGCCAGGCCAGGCCTGACGTGGCTGGAGCTGTGCACAAAACTGGGCTTCCAGTTTGCTGGGCAGAGTGAAACATTTGGGGCGGGGGGGATTTGTTTCAGGTTGGCTCGAAATGAAATTTTTTTCAGTGGACTGAACTGGTTGAAAAAAATCGAATTTCTGGTTGAATGAAACATTTTGCTCAGCCTGAAACAAAGCGCTTCGGCGCTAAGGTTTTTAATCTTTTTCAAACATAGTCACATATCACAACAGAAAGTTGTGATTTTTTTCCAGAATTTTTATTTTGGGTTTTCGGGGTTTTTTTTCATTTTGTTTATTAGGCAAATTCAACCCAGATTTGTGAAATGTTTCCACCAACCCAAATCTGTGTTTTTGGTGAAAAAAAGCCTGGGCCGAAAGATTTCGCCCAGCTCTGATGGTTAATTCTAAGTCTATACTCGGGGAGGGGGGCGGGGGATCGATCTAAAATACGCTACTTCAGCTATGAGAATAGCGTCGCTGAGTCGACGTATCTTAGATCGACTTAGAATCACTTAGTTCGCGTCCTCTCGGCACGGGATCGACGGCCGCCGCTCCCCCGTCGACTCCGCTTCCGCCGAGCTGGAATACAGCAGTCGACGGGAGAGCGATCGGGGATCAATTTATCGCGTCTACACTACACGCGATAAATCAATCCCCGACAGATCGATCGCTACCCGCCGATCCGGCGGGTAGTGTAGACGTACCGTAAGGCTGGCTCCGGGCAGAACAGTCCTCCGCCAGCTTTGTCATGCCGAAGCCAAACAATAGCCCCAGTGCCACGTGAGCAAGCAATGGGGAATCGCTCATCTGAGAGCCTGTGCCACTGTAGAGCGCGCCTCGGGACAGAATGCACCTTACAGCACACAGAGAACGTGGTCTTTGCTGTAACTGGGTGTGGCATGAACCAAGTCTCTGTGCTTCCTTGCCTGCCCCACAGGACTGGCCAGCTCATGACCCCAGGGCTGGTGCTTGAAGGATGAGCTGATCCAGAATTTGGGGAAGCCATTTATAGACACACTGAAGAGAAAGAGGCACGAACCCCGCCAGAAGGAGAGCCATGGCCCTTCTTCAGGAACAGCGCCTGGCGTCTGTACTAGCCAGGGCCTGGTGCTCACCCTGTCACTCCCGTCACTGGTGTTGAGCATGCAGGGGGTGGTTGGATCCAGCCATAGGTGAGCTGTAGTGCCAACGCTTGTTTGCTGGTTGGTGGGCCCTTTCTGGCCCTTTCCCAGTCATAGAGATGGCTGCAAAGTGGAATCGCTTTGGGCTCAGTTTGCGGTTAGAATCGTTAGGGCAATTGGACTGTTTGAGGCTCCACTCCGCTGGACGGGTGCAGCTCCTGGAATGGCCCTCTCCAGATCCTAACCAGCACTCAGATACTGAGCACACAGTCACTGCGGAAATGCTGAAGGCAGATGCAGATTCCTAGGGTAAATCAGACAGAAAAAAATGGGTTTGCAGTAAAAGTCTGAGGCCGACTTCTCCCATCATAGAGGAGAAGTAAAAGTCACACTAGTCCTCCTTTGGGCCATGGGAGGAGCAGAGGGGATTCCTGCTGGAGAGGGTGCTGTACAATCACACGTCTCTTTCAGCTGGATTGTGGCCTGCCACATTGGACTGAGGGATGGACCTGCCTGCCTCTCCCCATGTCGTCAGCTCCACTCTCCATGGCAATGTACGTGTCACTCCTCCTTGCACTTTCCTCATTATGAGACCAACTTCGCTATAGCGGGGAAACAGGCCCCTTTCTGTGTTTCCTAGTTTCTGTTCCCAGCTGTACTTGATGTAGAAAGCGTACAATATATTGTAAAGGGAGACCCAGCAATTAAAAAGCCTAAAGGAAATGCACAGGACGCATGTCTGCCAGCCTTTGCTTTTGTCTAGTTGGTCTCGGATGAGCAGTTTTGCTACCAAGCTGTCGTTTTCTTTAGATGGGGTTTAGAGGAGGGTGAGGGCAAAGATCAAGGCCCTGGAAAAGCTCTCCTGGAGAGAGAGGTGGAAACGACCGGGATCATCACCTTAGAGCGGACATGGACAAGAGGGAATTAGGGCTGTGGTGCCAGGCAGTGGGTGCTGGTGCAGGGGATTGGTGCCCTCTCGATGGGCAAGGAGGTGGCGACAGAAGAGAAGGATGCTGGCCTATGATTTTGGGCTCCTCCCCATGAATTTGGACCCTGGACGGGTTGGGACATTTGGGAAGCACTGGGTTATTAGACCCTGATGGAGGTTCGTATCGGAACCCCTCTGAGACTCCTATCGATAGCCCCCTGGACCAGAGCAAAGTCGGCAGGGCCTCCTTAGACAGGGCTAGCTGTGATAGTTGAGGGGGTGGGTCAGGAGAGCATGCCATGTGGGGCAGGGCCATGTGGGTCTGGAAGAAGCTCATGCACTCTGGTAAGCAGCCATGTGGAGCTGAAAGGCCATGGACTGGCCCCAGCCCCTGTCGATCCCGGCAGTGCAGAACGAGGCCCAGCATTGGGCTGTTGGGCAGGGAACATCCTCAGGGGAGTGGAAAAGCAGAAAGCAGTGCTGGCAGCCCGGCACCCCCCGCAAAGGAGCGGGGCTTCCCCACTGCCCCTAGAGCCCCCCTGTATGGGGTTCCCACCATGCAGGGGCCTGATGGAAAAGGAGGGCAATGGGCGTCTTCTCTCTCCCGTCCTGGGGCCCCTGGGCCAGGCACAGCGCGGGTGGATGTGGCAGGTGTGGGGCTTGTCCCGGGGCTGTTGGCACTGCCCTCTCTCCAAATGCCTGTTTTGTGTTTCCTACAGAATGGCTGAACCTGATGTTTTTTAAGTGGGCATTTCTGAGAATGCCGGTGTTGGCTGGAACAAGCACCTAGTGTGGCCGAGTGGGCCCAGCCAGCCCCCCACACCCCACACCTCCCGGAATGCCAGGGGAAGGGGGAGGAGTCAGAACAAACAGGCCAGTTTCACATAAATGGTCATCTGGAACAACAGCCATTTTCCCCCGGTGTCAGAACCAGCCCCCAACACACACACACACACACACACACTAGGGTTACCATATTGAAGCCCTGAAAAAGAGGACACTCCAAGGGGCCCCGGCCCCGCCCCAACTCCGCCCCTTGTCCAAAGTCCTCGCCCCAAGTCCGCCCCCTCCCTGAACGCTCCGCCCTCTGCTCCTCCCCCTCCCCTGCTTCCCGTGAATCAAATGTTCGCGGGAAGCCTGAAACAGGCAGGCAGCAGGTAAGTGGAGCTGGGGCTGTGGGGGGACACGAGGAGACGCGGCCCAGTCCGGCCCCCCCGGCCGAGCGGTTCCCTCCGGCGGCTGGCCAAGAGGCTCTGGCCCCGGCAGCTCCGGCCCAGCTCAGGCCCTGGGGCGCCAGCCGAGCACCCCCAGCCCCGGTCGCTCTGACTTGGCTCAGGCCCCGGTTCCGGCCGCCGGCCAGCGGCCGAGCACCCCCAGCCCTGGCCGAGCAGCGCTGGCCGACAGCCGAGCACCCCCAGTCCCGGTCGCTGGCCGAGCGGTGCTGGCCGAGCACCCCCAGCCCTGGTCCCAGCGGCTCCGGCTCGGCTTGGACCCCGGTTCCGGCCGAGCGGCTCTGGCCCGGCCCCGGCTGAGTGGCGCCAGCTGGCGGCATCCCAGCTCGCAGCCACCTCCTCCCGGGCTCCGCCTGCTGCTGCTCTGGGGAGAGCGGCGGGAGCCGGGAAAGTTGAACCCCGGGGAGGAGGCGGTCCCCTTACCATGCCTCCCTATTTTCCGGGACATGCCCGGCTTTTTGGAAATTCCTCCCGGATGGGGATTTGAGGACCAAAAAGCCGGACATGTCCGGGAAAATCCGGACGTATGGTAACCCTAACACACACCCCTGATTGCAAGCAGGACAGAGCATGTCCGTACCCTCCAATGGCACTCACCAGGCACATGGCAGCTCTCAACCGCCCCAGAGAGACGCGCTGACACATGCCTGACGGACACAGAATCAAAGCAGGGCCTGTGTCCCCTGCCTGGCACCTCGTCCATCTCCGACCCCCGGGTGTGGTGGAGTGAGCGCTGCCTGGCTCGCTTTGCACCAGGGCAGGGCTGCACAGAATCGGGCCCAACAGATTCCCAAGGACAACCATGTTAAATGGAGGAAAAAACAACGCTCAGCCTGTCAATCCAGGGGACAAGCCCCATGGTGCAACGGCAGGACAGTATTCGCCCCTAGCTCGTGCAGAGAGAGCCCTCCTATGTCCCAGCACTGCAGCCGTGCTGCATGCACCCAGCGCATCGCCACGCTGACCTTACAGCAGCAACGTGTTGGGGGGGACTTTTGTTACTGAATAAAATGTTTACACTCTCCAGTGTTAACAGCAGGGGGCGCTGTCGCACACCCCAACAACAGGAAGGGCTGCAACAGGGTGGGGGTCACACCGAGGGCACAAGTGGCAGGGGCATTCCGGCAGGCCCCCATCAGACGCCCAGGACCCGTGCGCTGTCAGGTAGGGCCTGTGGAGAAACGGCCTGCTCTGGCTGGTTGTGCAGAAGAACTTTTTCACACGTCATTCTTTGGGGATTCAAAAGCAGCAGGCCTGGGCTTGTGTCTCAGGGCCGAGGCTGTGACCAGCTCTTGCCCTAGGGCAGGGCTGGCCCATCTCACAGCGCAAGAAGAGCCCCAAGGGGGCTGAACCTGGCCGCACACATTACGGCTGGCTGGGAAGCATTCGTTGGTATCAGGGGGCTGGGAGCTGGCAGGGGAGGTTCTGTTTGCTCAGCTCGGCCTGTCCAGGGATGCAGCAGCAGAGAAGGAGGTGACCAAAGGCAGAGCAGATCTGAGAGCCGCACCCTGACACTCCACGCGCTGGCTGGCAGCAGCTGTAACCTGGGAACCTCTCTTCTCCCTGCACGGGAGAGTCACAAGGAGAACAGGATGCAGCAAAAGTGGCTGCAGGCTCCAGGAAGGGGAGATCTGCTGATCCGGGGAGCGGTAGGAAGCTCGTATCCTAAATCACTGAAAGCTACGCCGGGCAAAGCACTGGGAAAGTTACTGCATGGCTGGGAATGGAGCTACGGCTGACAGGTCTGCTCCGCAGCGGCTGGGATTAACCAAAAGTCGTGGTGGGTTCTCCTCCACTGGCAATGCTTAAATCCAGATGCCACCTACAGGAAATCCCCAGAGAAGCCAGCGCCCCTCTGAGAGAGGGCTCTGCTATACCAGTGCAAGGTGCTTTACAGACAGGACAGGAGGGGACGTGGTCCCTGCCCGAGAGAGAGGTGGATCCATGGGAAGCCAGAGGGGATGGGAGCGATGCGAGGGGCTGGCGAGGTTCGGTGCATGGCTGCGCTTTCCATGGGCCTCGCAGGGTTTACTTGCTATTGTCGAAGCTGGTTGTCAGCTCTGTGCAGGGGTCCCCAGTAGGAAAATCCGGTGGGATTTAACAGTGAATAATTCACCAATTAGCCACCGTGACCCTGGGATTGCAGCTATCAGTGTCTGCCCTGGCAACATTCGCATCCTTGCAGATAATGGACAAATGGCTCCCGGACTTCCCCTGTGGAGCTCTGCTCCGATGCCGGGCCTGCAGCTCTGCCTTGGCTGGCGCTAGAGAGTGACCTCCTGAGGGTCCAGCTGTAGTGGAGCGGGAGCTGCCATTGCCAGCTCACGCAGACACACCCGGGCTAGCGCTGATCGAGTTAGCGCGGGTATGTCTGTCCAAACGGGAAATAGTGGTGCCATGGGGGTGGGAGTGCTGGGGGGCGGGTCTAGCTGCCCCCGTACATAGCTCTGGCCTTGGATGGGATTGTACTGAGGCCACGAGTCCCTTCCCGCCTCCACAGCTCCACTTCTACCCTTAGCGTGTGAGCTCGGTCAGGGGCTGGAGCTGGTGCCGACCCCTTGGGGGAAAACAGGGCTTCTGTGACACCCCCTGGCCTGCAGAGGTGCACATGCAATTACTAACTGCCCCTGGGTGGCCCCCTCCCTCCCAAGACCAGCTGCCCAGTACTGGTACAGGGGGCCTGTGTAAGGGAGAAATAAGACAAAACCTCTGACCATCTCCAAGGCACCGCAGCCTGGGAGAGCAGAAGGGGAAGGAATTCCAAAACGGAGAACAAAACAATGCTTACCACTGCTGGCCTGGAGCCTGGGACTAGGATAATAACGATGTGTTTGCCTCTGCCCTCTAGCACCTGCCCCCCACCCAACAATGAGTGGCTCAGACTCCGGGCAGGCCTGGCCAGTTCCATCGGCTTTCACTGTGCCCTGTGTTCTCGGGTCAATCAGCAGAGGGTTTGTATTTACCGCTCTGCTGGGAAACGGCACTGAGACTCAGCTCCCCTGAGCACTGGCCATTCCCAATAGCATCGCTGTACAAAGCAGATCTGTTCATTTCCTTGGTTCTCCGCACCCTACCCTGGCTTGAGAGTACAGCACAACGCTTCCCCGACCCTGCTTCCCTGACCAGCCACGAGGCAGCCTCCCTGCAAGCCCAGCTCTCCGGCTCCCAGCCCTCGGGGGAGACTGGCTCTCTTGGTCTCACAGCTGTTGTGCAAAGCACTGCACACAACTATCCAGGGAGACAGAGACTGCTCAGAACCCTCCAGCCTTGCCATGAGAAACCTCCACCTTCCCTTCTGTCTGCAGCCACATGGGGGACAGCCAGATAGCTCTTTTCTCCTGTCCAAGTGACTAGTAAATGGTTTGATAAGGCAGAAACTGGGGCCCCCTTCTGACAGGAGGAATCACTTCACCATTAATGTCCATAGTGGCCTGGGAAGTAAAAGTTCCACTTTTCCTTGCATAGAACAGGGCTGAGTTTCTAAAGATCATGGTAGGATGGAGCCCAACCCACATCAGTGTTGGTGAACCTGCAGCACGGATCAGCCAGCCCTTGCAGCACTAGGGGGAAACACCCCTTCCTGTTGATGAATGCCAAGGCCTGTTTCGAGGGGCAAAGGTCAGGTACATGGAGCCCATCAATGGCCCCTATACAATTCAGGAACCCCAATGTACAAGTCCGTTAGTTATCTCCTGGGTACTACCCATCTTTATGGCCTGGCACAGCAACACCCTCTCCATAGCAGAACACACCTCCATGATACTTGATCTACCCACACCAAACCTTTTAGCTACTCATGGGCAGCAGTTGGGGGTGACGAGCATCCAGATGGCCATGGCCACATGCTTCTCCATGCTGAAGTAGGGCTCCCACATGTCCAGGTTTTTCCACACATGACCTCTTCTATGATCCTCCAATCTCCGTCCAGGTGGATTTTTGAAATCTGAACACGTCTGTGATTTTGAGCTGGGCGGCTGGAGAGCAGCAGCTCCTGGCCGGGCGCCCAGTTCTGAAGGCGGCACCACCGCCACCAGCAGCGTAGAAGTAAGGGTGGCATGGTATGGCATTACCACCTTGTGACGGGGTGTATGAACCCGTTTCTAGGCAGGAGCCCCCTGAAACAACCCCCAACCATAGGATTAAGGAACACTTATGGGCTAAAGAGGCCCCACACACTTGCTGGGCATGCTCAGACTGGAGGACAGGTTTAAAAGCCACCCAGCCAGCATCAGATCATACATCCTGGGAGCTCCCCAGAAGGACTGGAATGGAGCCAGTATCAAGCTGGTGAGTGAAGGGAGCTGCAGCACCCAGCAGAGGAGACAGGAGCCAGAAGCCTGAAGGCAACATTCCCCAGAGTCCTGCAGCGGCTAGATGGGAGCCGGACTGGAGCAGGAACCGACCCAGGAAAGCTGATGGGAAGTTGAAAACCACATGAAGTCAGGTGAGCAGCCGAGTCAGCTTCACAGGGCCCTGGGTCAGAACCCAGTGACGTAGGGAGGGCCCAGGTTCCCCTGCTCCTGTCCAGGCGACAGACATTAGGCAGGACTGTCGCCACCTTGGATTATCACTACTAGGCATGACAGCCGCCCTAATGAACCATGACCACAAGGCGGGAGCCCCTTGCAACATCCCCGGCTCCCACACCCTTACTTCCGCACTGCCTTCAGAGCTGGGCGGCCGGAGCGTCTGCTGTTCCTGTGCCCAGGGTATAGGCTGGCGCCGAGCTTTGGGCTCACTCTCTGCCTGTGTCATTCAAACCAAGGGGGGGTGCTGGGGACCTGGCGGCCGTGTATGGGAACATGCCTGGGGGTAAGCAGCTGTCTGGGGCGGGACTGGCGGATCTTTGCCATTCACCGAACCGGCCAGCCACTGGAGACATTTCCAAAAAGTGCGTGTGGCGATTTATGCTGCTCTGGCTGGCGTTGGCCAGGCAGGAAACATGGAGTGGAACAAGTGCTTAGTGTGCAGCCCAGCTGTGGTGTGAGGTCCTTGCAATGGCTCCTCAGAAAACACTGCCCAGCCTGCCCCTCTGCCATCCCACTGGAGGGGAGAACTCATGTCCTCCCCACGCAGGTTCCATAGAGAAGGAGCCTGGGCAGGGCTACACACGGCCTGCTGCAGGGCCCAGGTGGTCAGCCAGGCTTGTGGGGAAGGTCTGAGGGTGAGGCTGGTGTTGGGGGCATGATGTGCTTGGGACTCATTGCTTGGCGGGTTGGTTTGGGGGGAGCTGCTGGCTTTATGTTGTATTTTAATGATTCTTAGAGCCCTTTAAATCACAAGTTGAGGACTTCAGTAGCTCAGACATAGGGTCAGGGGTTTGTTACAGGAGTGGGTGGGTGAGATTCTGTGGCCTGCATTGTGCAGGAGGTCAGACTAGAAGATCATAATGGTCCCTTCTGACCTTAAAGTCTATGAGTCATTTCTGTGTGTGTTACACATCTAATTCCTCTTGAGCTTGATTTATTTTGTTGAACTTGATTTGTTGTACTTTGAGTTGGATGAAGTGACCCACCACTGAACATAATGCCAAAACGAAATGTCAAGAACTGAAGACACAGGGCCGGCTCCAAGTTTTTTGCCGCCCCAAGCAAAAAAATTTTCCTGCGCCCCCCATCCCCGCCCCAACTCCGCCTCTTCCCCGCCCCATTCCAACCCCTTCCCCAAATCCCCGGCCATGCCTCCTACCCCGGGCGCGCCACATTTCCCCTCCTACCCCTCCCTCCCAGACTTGTGTTCAGAGGGGGGAGAAGCGGAGTGGCGGCATGCTTGGGGGAGGAGGCAGAGGTGAGCTGGGCGGGGGAGCGGTTCCTCTGTCCCCCCCCCATGGTTACTTCCTGCGGCCCTCCCCGCACCCCCCACCACCGCAGCTCACCTCCGCTCTGCCTGCTCCCCTGAGCACGCCGCCGCTCCGCTTCTCTCCCCTCCTTCCCAGGCTTGCTGCAAAACAGCTGATTCGCGCGGCAAGCCTGGGAGGGAGTGGGGAGAAGCGGAGCGGCGGCGGGCTCAGGGGAGCAGGCGGAGTGGAGGTGAGCTGCGGCAGTGGGGGGAGGTTCCTCTGCTCCCCCCCCCGGGTTACTTCCTGAGGCCCTCCCCGCGCCCCCCACCGCCGCAGCTCACCTCCGCTCAGGGCCAGCTCCAGGCGTTTTGCGCCCCAAGCAAAAAAAAAAAAAAAAAAAAGGAGCCAGAGTGCCGCCCCTTGGAAAGTGCCGCCCCAAGCACATGCTTGGAGCGCTGGTGCCTAGAGCCGGCCCTGTGAAGACAAAATGTCCATGTTTTCATAGCAGTTGAGTGGAATGGGTAGCAGAGTGCGTGATATGCAGAGCTGGTACGTATATCTCTGTTGCAAATAAAGGGGCTCTTGATTTTACAGGCACCTGTGGATTCTGAGAAATACAAGAAGTTCATTCAAAGAGCTCATCAGCACAATTCACTGATTATTTTGTTAAACCCGGGCAGCAAATCGAAGGATGCTGTTACTGCAGTAGAACGTGTTCTAGTGTTTCACACTGTCGTGCATCATAATAGTTTCAAGTCAATGGATTGCTCATCTGTCTGCTGAAAAAGACATTCGCAGATTCTGAGATAGCCGGAAAATATTCAACTGCTCGAACCAAGACAGAAGCAATTGTTAATTCCGTGCTTGCACCTCATTCTGTTGACACTGCTCTGAAAGTGCTTGAGGACCACAACATACCTTACTGTGGAGTTGCTACGGATGGTGCTGTGAAAATATTTCCAGTAATAAGTCAGAAGAACAGTGGGTTGCAGTCAAAGCTAATAGAGGTCCTAATGAGACTGCAGGTACAATTGCACAATACTTCAAGGAAACTGAGAAAGAAAGGTTTGTGTGAGGTGTGTGTCGCATTTGTGAGTGCGCCAGCGTGATGAAGAAAGCAAGAACATGTTTGCTGTGTGCAAATTTAAAGAAGCCGTTGTAGAAGGGGACTTTAATCAGAATGGGTTGCCCAGCACACATTTTGAACAGTTGTGCCCATCATAGGTCAGACACACTTGATGTTGACATTGAGAGCATTATTTTAAAACTTTAAAATTATTTTCACCTCAACACAGAAATACAGAAAGTTGCTTTATCACAGCAAGACACAATGGCTGTCCTTATTTCCAGGTATTACAAGGCTGCTTCAGATGTTTCCGGCCTTGAAGTCTTTCTTCCTGTCACAGGACAAACCACGTACTGTGATTAGGAAATTTTTCAAAGATCAATTCAGGGAGATTTACCTGTGGCGCATGCACTCACTCACGAGTGAATTCCAGTCACATATTCAGGCAAAAGAAAGGGAAAACAACTCCATCGTGCAAGTGATGAAAAGCTTGAACTCAGTGCACACCGTCCTTCTTGAATGCAAAACCCAGAACTTCATGTTGCTGACAGTTAAGGGACAACTGGCACAAAAACGCAAGGAGGGACCTGATGAAGAGTGTAACGTCTAAAGTCGGATGTCTGTTCAGCACAGACATAGAATATTGGGAGGTGTGGATGGCATCTCTGGAAGACTTCTCTTGTTCCATGCGGATTGCCCTGAATGAGACACCAAACTGGAATGACGTGGAATCTTGTGTCAAATACCTGTCAGAGAAGAGGGTGGAAACTGATGATGTTAAGTGCTTTGATCAGTTCAGCAATCTCAGGAAATCGATGGGAAGCTGCAAAAGGGATGGAGAGTTCAATAATTTGCTGGCACCCCAAAAATGGACCAAATATTTCAAAGTCCAAAAACATTGAATGTTACTCAGCACTGTTAAAGATTGCACAGTTCTTTGCTGTTTCCTCTCACGATGCAAATGTACAGCGAGTTTTTTTGCTGTTGCAAAGTCGGACAAAGGAAAGGAACAACGTGACTGTTGAGTTGCTGAAAGTGATCCTTCTTGTACAGTACAACTTCAGGCACACATCTTGCAAAAGCTTTCATGGCTATTTGATGAGCCATCAGCCGTTGCTGAGAAAGACACGCTCTACAGAGAAATATGCATGGGCACAAGAGGAAGGAGCGCAGTAGGAAAGGACTGACTGCATGTACATTGAAATTTGATTTACATTTATTTTTGAGGCCATTACGCTTGTTATTTATAAATGTTAGACATTCAAAATAGAAAGAAACTGTACAGTAGAAACGGTACCCCACTCCTCCAACTCTCCATTCCCCAGCAGTGTCCTCTATTTGGGAACTGGAAATATGGCATCCTTATACTGAAGGGAACTCTCATGTCGGTGTTCTGTCACTGCCGCTCTGGCGTGAGCGCTGCCCAGATCTCCAGGAAAGTAGCCTTCTGCATCCTGAAGGTCTTCTGCCACTGCTGGGCATGTCAGTTCTGCAGCACTGGCCTGTCTGAGTTCCAGCAGGCTCCAGTAGGTATCCCACAGTGCACCACAACGGAAGTCCCAGAATTTATTGAGCCTAACGATGAAACACTGCACCATGGGATATCTGCACAGAATGAAAAGGCACAGAGCTGTGTGACCACAATACACAGGAAGGATCTTAAGTTGCATAAACAAAGCTGTGGGGATACACAGTATAGTTACACCCGTAGAGTTATAGCAGAGAAGCACACCAAACAAATATTCCCATGTAGACAAGGCCTTCGATGCTGTAACATCTGCCTGAGTCTACAAACAGCCTGAAGCAATAGCTGTGAGAGGTGTGACCATCTCTTCTGTCCATTGATCTCATTGGGGTGTTAACTCTTAAGACCACTGATGACACTTTAATGTAAGCAATAACTATTTAATTGCTGATCATGTTAGCAGCAGGAGTGGGGAAAGGGGTAAGAGTGAAGCCCATGTAGGCGGGTATGTGACAGTCAGTGTCCAGACATACCAAGGAGAGAACAGAAGGTCTAAATCCAGAAAAACAAGCAGTTAAACCAACTGATTTCATGCTATGTTATTTTACTGTAATAATATATTGGGTAAGATCTTTTATGCACACTTGTAATGCACAGAACTTAATAGTCATGATGAGATACGTACACAGGTTATGGGGTGTGTGTGTGTGAGAGAGAGAGAGACGTTAGCATCACCTCACAACAGGGAATTATGCACACTTGTAATGCACAGAACTTAATAGTCATGATGAGATAAGTACACAGGTTATGGGGTGCGTGTGTGTGTGTGTGCGTGTGTGTGTGACGTTAGCATCACCTCACAACAGGGAATGAAGCAATCAGGCAGGGAGGGGCTACTTCCCCCAACCACCCAGCCTGGCTTCAAGCACCTACCCATTGTCCAGCCCAGGAAAAAACAATGAGGAACCATGAAAGCAAATGGGAACAGCTTGAAAGTGCTTAGACAAGCCCAGTCTTTGGTAGCTAGGAAAGGAGGGCATTTTCCCCACACTGGTGAAGAAAAAGAACCACCAACCCTTTTAACATGGAAGGGGCTTGAACTGAAGATCACTGAGAAGTTGTGGGTCAGTCTTGAGGCACAAGGCTGTCTGAGAATGCTGGATTCCTTCGATAGCTGGGTGTGATGCTGGCAGAGCAGGTCATGGCAGAGTGTATTCAGGCCAATTCACTTGTGTATAACTCCCAGTGACCGTTGAAGGGAAAAGAGTGCATTTGGCTTTTAGACTTCATAAAGCTAATAGGACATTACTTGCCTTGTTTTCACTTAGCTGTATCCTATTAGAGTGTACTAGCCCCCATTTACATTGTGTACACCCCCGTAACCAAATAACACATCAAAGAAGCCTCATGAATGCTAGTGAAGGACTTTAACAGAAAAGTGCTAATTTCAAAGCCCGTGGCCCTTGTGTGTAGTGACCAGAGGTCAGAGACTCAAAGTGCATTCCTCACTCGCCCTCACCAGAGGGAAAGCCCATGTGGGTGGAGGCACTGGCAGCTTGCTTTCTGTCAGAAGAAGCTATACGCAGGCTTCAAGGAAAGATGCTTCATCTCTGCACCATTTGGACTCTTACAGGGAAGTGTACTGGATGCAAAGCGGAGATCCCCAGAGACAATCTGGGTCCCCTGACAAGACTTTTACATCACTGCCACCATTGGGAATTACAAACTGTAACTCGCCAGTGCATACATTTTACCTGCTTGAACCTCTCAATAACTCGCTTCCTTTTCTTAGCAGATAAACCTTTAGTTAGTTTACTATAGAATTGGCTGCCAGCGTTGTCTTTGGTGTAACATCGAGTATCAATAGATCTGGGTAAGTGACTGGTCTCTTGGGACTGGGAGCAACCGGATGTGGTATGACTTCTGGTTTAAGTGACCTTTTATCATAAAGTTCAGTTTGTCTGGGTGGCAGGATAGACTGGAGAGTCTAAAGGGACTGTCTGTACTCCATGGTAAGGCTCATACAATGATCCAGGAGTTCACATTTGTTACTGGTTTGGTGAAATCTAATTAGAGTCATAGGGTCATAGAGTTTAAAGTCAGAAGGGACCATTATGATCATCTAGTCTGACCTCCTGCACAACGCAGGCCAAAGAAGCTCACCCACCCACTCCTGTAACAAACCCCTAACCTATGCCTGAGCCATTGAAGTCCTCAAATCAAAGTTTAAAGACGTCAAGGTGCAGAGAATCCTCCAGCAAGTAACCTGTGCCCCACGCTGCAGAGGAAGGCGAAAAAACCCCAGGGTCTCTGCCAATCTGTCCTGGAGGAAAATTCCTTCCCAACCCCAAATATGGCGACCAGCTAAACCCTGAGCATGTGAGCAAGACTCACCAGCCAGCACCCAGGAAAGAATTCTCTGTAGTAACTCAGATCCCACCTATCTAGCGTCTCATCACAGGCCATTGGGCATATTTACCGCTAATAGTAAAAAACCAATTAATTGCCAGAATTAGGCTATCCCATTATACCATCCCCTCCATAAACTTATCACGCTTAGTCTTAGCCAGATATGTCTTTTGCCCCCACTGCTCCCCTTGGAAGGCTGTTCCAGAGCTTCACTACTCTGATGTGGAAAAATTGGAAAGAGTCCAGCAGAGGGCAACAAAAATGATTAGGAGGCTGGAGCACATGACTTATGAGGAAAGGCTGAGGGAACTGGGATTGTTTAGTCTCCAGAAGAGAAGAGTGGGGGGGATTTGATAGCTGCTTTCAACTACCTGAAGGGGGGTTCCAAAGAGGATGGAGCTCGGCTGTTCTCAGTGGTGGCAGATGACAGAACAAGGAACAATGGTCTCAAGTTGCAATGGGGGAGGTCCAGGTTGGATATTAGGAAACACTATTTCACTAGGAGGGTGGTGAAGCACTAGAATGGGTTACCTAGGGAGGTGGTGGAGTCTCCTTCCTTGGAGGTTTTTAAGGCCCAGCTTGACAAAGCCCTGGCTGGGATGATTTAGTTGGGAATTGGTCCTGCTTTGAGCAGGGGGTTGGACTAGATGACCTCCTGAGGTCCCTTCCAACCCTGATATTCTATGATTCTATGAGTCTATGGTTAGAAATCTTCATCTAATTTCAAGTCTAAACTTCCTGATGGCCAGTTTATATCCATTTGTTCTTGTGTCCACATTGGTACTGAGCTTAAATAATTCCTCTCCCTCCCTGGTATTTATCCCTCTGATGTATTTATAGAGAGCAATCATATCTCCCCTCAGCCTTCTTTTGGTTAGGCTAAACAAGCCGAGCTCCTTTAGTCTCTTTTCATAAGACAGGTTTTCCATTCCTCGGATCATCCTAGTAGCCCTTCTCTGTACCTGTTCCAGTTTGAATTCATCCTTCTTAAACATGGGAGACCAGAACTGCACACAGTATTCCAGATGAGGTCTCACAAGTGCCTTGTATAATGGTACTAACACCCTTATCTCTACTGGAAATACCTCGCCTGATGCATCCCAAGACCACATTAGCTTTTTTCACGGCCATATCACATCGGTGGCTCATAGTCATCCTGTGATCAACCAATACTCCGAGGGTCTTCTCCTCCTCTGTTCCTTCTAATAGAACACACCGCCAGCTTGGGGTGTCGGACCTGTTCCTGACAGTCTGCCCTGAGATAGGCACTCACAGCTGTGAGCCACTCCAGACAACGTGACACTCTGTCACCAACAGAGTGTGGTCCAATAAGAGATATTCCCTCCCCCACCATGTCTCCCTTCTTTGAGTCATTTTCAGCCTGACTCCCTCATCGGGGCAAGCACGTCAGCCAGCCTTCTCCTGCCTCCCGTGCAGGAGAACTCCACCTGTCATTGCCCTGCATCCCACCCCCTCCCGGAGCACAACCCTTTCCACTGAAATGTTTCTAGTGAGGAACTGACCCCAAACGGAATCCACCCAAGGCAACTCTTCAGACAGGGCTGGCCCTGGTGTGCAGCTCTCAGGGCAGCGTATTGGCCCAAACCCTCCGGAAGCAGCCAGGGAGTTCGGCTGTGTAGAAAGGATCTCACCTGAGGCAGGAGGCTTCCGCCTATTTGTCTCATTCTGTCACTAAAAGCTCTCCTGGGCTCTTCCTGCTGCAGAGACCCTCCTGTCGCTGACTCGCCAGCTTCCTCGGAGATGCCCAGATCCTCATTCTCGTCATTTCTTTCTCCACTTGTGGAGGCACTTGCCAAGGCACCTTCTGGCTCAGCAATGCTGGCGGGAACAAGTTTCAGTTTCCATTGGCTCCCGTTTACCGTGCAACAGCCAGTATCCCCATGGGTATCTAGATGCCCTTCCTCGACGCTGGTACCTGGTGCACAGTCACACTC
This sequence comes from Trachemys scripta elegans, assembly GCF_013100865.1. Lineage (NCBI taxonomy): Eukaryota > Metazoa > Chordata > Testudines > Emydidae > Trachemys > Trachemys scripta. The sequence goes on from NC_048318.1 coordinate 1,642,008, forward strand.
TCTGGATTGTCTTCCCCAGTGTGTGGTCTGTGCATTACCGTTCCCTAGGCAGCTTTCCCTTCTGGGGGGGCGGGGGTAAACTGGAGATGCTTTGCCCTAGTCTGATTGCCTCTGCTAGGCTAGCATGTGATTGGTGGGATGTGAGAGTGAGCGCTGCACCCACAGCCATCTCTCTACCTCCAGCGGTGGCATGCAGGCACATGCAGGGTGGCCTCTCTGTGTAACTGAACACGGAGGAAGGGTGCTTGGCCGTGCTTTCTGCCTCTGGCAGCCCCTCACCGTTTTGGGATAGCAGGGCACCTCAGCGGGGCCCAGCTATTTGCCCTCCCTTTGTCTTAGCCTTGTCCTGGGCCCTTTCCCCCTGGACGTGCCTGTAGTCACAGTGAGGGCACTGCCTCCTGCCTCCATCTTGCTGGCCTTTCAGCACCATATTTCATTTCTCCCCCTGACTGGCTCAAACCGTATTGCTGAGGCCAGTGGGGAGATGCCCCCAGGGCTGCATCTCGCTCAGCGAGCTCAGAGCAACGAGCTGTTTGGATAAATCTCTGCCGTGATGGTAACGGCAGGTCCCTATCAGCAAGAGCTCCCAGGGGGCTGGAGTCAGTCTCACTGCAGAGCTGGGGTTTGCTGGTTCTGGCACATTTCAGACAGATGTCCCAGGGCTCAGATGTCTGACCCTGTGTTCTGTCCTAGGGACTAGACCACTCCTTAGGGGCCTTCATTGGTTAGCAGGCCACAGAACAGACTCTGGTCTGTGAGCTCTCCAGCACTGCCGTCTCTGGCGATGCAGCTGCTGCTGTAGGTCAGCTGTCCTCCAGCCTTGCTTCTTTCCCTCTATCTCCGTTCTCTTCCTTTTGTTCAACACATACCCCTTCTGGCTGCTCCTGGCACTGGGGCTGTGTCTGCCTTCAGAGGGAAGTCCACAGTGGAGGCCAGCCAGGTTATACAAGGAGAGGCCGGGTGAGTTCAAGAGTTCTGGGCCTGAGGGTGGTTGGGCCAGAGACGGGGTGGCTGGAGACCAGGGGTGGCTCTATGTATTTTGCTGCCCCAAGCACGGCAGTCAGGCAGATTCAGCGGCGTTTCTGCGGGTGATCTGCCGGTCCTGTGCCTTTGGCACTGAAGCCACGGGACGTGCCGCCGAAGGCTGCCTGACTGCCGCCCTCATGGTGACCTGTACGCCGCCTCCCGCGGCTTGCCGCCCCAGGCACTCGCCTGCTGCGCTGGTGCCTGGAGCCGCCCCTGCTGGAGACCCAGGTACTTAAAGCTGTTTTTCTGAGGATCGTCTCCTGGGTGACTGTCCCATAGTGTATTTATTGCCCTGGTAGTCACTCTTGCTTCCAAGCAGTAACCCAGCTAGAATTAACAAAGATGTGCCCCAGCCCAGCTCTGTGTCACATCCAAAGCCTGGCATGGCAGTCACCTGCCACCACCCACTCCCAGAAACGCAAGGCACTGAAAGCCAGAAGTGCTTTGGTGCTGGGCTCCACTCCAGCAAACTCCTGTGCTGTCCAGACACGGTGCTATGGAACACCCAGTTCCAGCAGGGACGCCTCACCTGTTTTCCAGCTCATTAGAATTTCCCACCTGCCTCACAAACCGTTTCACTGCGAGGACCCAGGCCAACAAGCGTATTCTGAAAGTCCAGCTCACAAGGCGGCTGCGTGTGTGAAGGGATAGCAGCAAAACACAGCACTGAATCGTCTCCTGTAAGAATCTCTTTGCAAACATGAGTCACCTCGTCTTGCAGACCAATTGCTATTGCTATTCACATTGGCTCCCTGCATTCCTTAAGCCTTGATCAATGTTGGGAAAGATGGGGCTACGTGTGGTGGAAATCCAACCAGGCTACAGAAAAGGGAATTAATGAAACAGAGTCAATCCTATTAGTTCCGGCCTAGATGGCTTGGAGGTAGAGGACGGGGCAGGAGGGGGAGAAAGGAAGGCTCTCACCATGACTATAAGCCGAAGAATGGGAAAAACTGAACTGTAACAAAATGAACCACTTCCTTGTTTACGTCCAAACTTGAACAACGAGGAGGATTCAGGAGGATTTTTAAGGGAGTTTAGCTGCGTTTTGGTCAAGAGCTTCAAATGCAAAATGAAGGCGATGGCTCTCTTCACTGGGGGGTGATAGATTCTTTTCCCCATTGCTTGTCAATAAATGTGTGTCAGTGCTCGTGGGCTAATGGTGACATCTTCTCCTCTCCCCCAGCTAGTGCACCTCCTCTCCTACCCCGGCTTGTGCACCTGCCACATACCACGGCTAGTGCACCTGCCACCTACCCTGCTAGTGCACCTGCCACATACCACAGCTAGTGCACCCGCCACATACCACAGCTAGTGCACCTGCCACATATCCTGCTAGTGCACCTGCCACGTACCCGGCTAGTGCACCTGCCACATACCACAGCTAGTGCACCTCCTCCCCTACCCCGGCTTGTGCACTTGCCACATACCACAGCTAGTGCACCTGCCACAAACCTTCTGCTCTTTGGGGTAGATCTGGCAGCCACTGGAGTCAATGAAAGAGATCCTATTGACTTTAGCAGTGGAGGGCCAGGTCTTAGTGAGCAGAGACCAACAGGGTAGAGGTTTGTGATGCAATAACTGGCTTCTAGAACAGGAGAGCTCAAACTCCTCCTCTCCATCTGCAGTGATCCATGTCCTACAGAGGAGGCAGACGGCACTGAGCCAGGGCAGTCCCTGGAAGGGAAGGAACAAGGATCACTCCCTCCCCGTCGCACACAGAGACCCTCCCCTGCACGGTGCACAGCACAGGAGTCGTGGGTGCTTTGGGGTTACTCTTCCTGCTGTTTTCCTTGCTCTTCAGATTCCCCTCACAGTCTCCCAAACCTGCAGCTTTGGCTCCCCGCGAGCGGGTGGAGTCCGTCAGATGCCTCAGTAACAAACAAGGTCGGCTGGTTTTGTGGTTTCTAAAGTGCAGAAGAGCTAAACCAAAGCACAAAGCCAAGAGGAGATCCCAGCCTGGTTCCCCAGCCCAGCAGCCCCCTCTCCTCAGAGACATCCCCCCGCCTGGCACGCAGGGTGCTGAGATTCCTGTATTCCCTCTGAACCACGGTAAGCAGGTCAGTCCCCAGCCTGCTGCCTGATTGTGCTCTCTGCATGGGCCCAGGTGTGCAGAGCTAGCACCCAGCCTCAGTGCCCATCACACACACAGCTGGCCCCTTCTCAGGTGACTGTGGCCAGGGGGCCTGCTCCAGATGTTCTCATTGGCCACAGTCTCCCCAGCTTCCTGCATTGTTCTTGGTGACTGGAGGCCAGGAGGCTTCTTCCCTTTGCTGAGTCCTGGCTCTGGACAGTGCCACGGGAGTAGGGCCTTTACAGAAGCATGATGGGGGTTTGTTCTTCAGTGTGTCTGCAGTGGGTGAAACCGCCCAAATGTTCCCAGCTCTTGGGCTCCCTGTGACAATGTCTCTCTCACCTAGGGTGACCAGATGTCCCGATTTTATAGGGACAGTCCTGATTTTTGGGTCTTTTTCTTATGTAGGCTCCTATTACCCCCACCCCCTGTCCTGATTTTTCACACTTGCTGTCTGGTCACCCTACTCTCACCCGAGCAGAGCTCCTCTTCGCCCTGATTTCCCTGCATCCAACCAGTGCTGCCTCCTCCAGCTGAGCAATCCACGAGCAGCAGGTGAAAGGGGATGCCCCAGTGACCCTGGGGCGCAGGGTCTCTATTTAGCCACAGAACAACAGCCTGACGTGCTCCTCCCCTCACCAGCGGGCCTCAGCCCTGACCTGGAGGGGCCTGCGGCCTCCATGCTATTCTTGGCCTCTCTATGGGGGCCTGAGGACAGAGCCCCTTATGCTGGTCCAATGTGCAGGGTGAATGACAGCCATTTCCTGCTCCTGGGGGGTGGGTTCTCTCAGCCCTTATTCTCAGCTTGGCAGCCTGTTTCTAGAGTCTTCTATTCAGATACGTTAACCCATTTCATGTATCGTTCGCATCCCTCCCTGCAGCAAGTGATAAGTCTTGGACCAGGGCCATACTGTCCCATGATTCAGGCCCATTTGCTGAGCTTTCGCTACTGACCAATGGCCAAGCAAAGAACTGAAGGGATATCATCAGCTTCCAAAACACTTTCACAGGTTCGTAGATTTTAAGGCCAAAGGTGGCCATGATGACCATCTAGCCAGACCTACTGACTAGCCCCCTCAGTGACTCCTGCACCCAGCCCAACACCTTATGGTTGAGCTAGAGAAGATCTTTTAGACAGAGACACCCAACCTCCATCAGAATCCACCACATCCCTTGCTAAATTGTTCCAGTGGTTCGTTACCCCCATTGTTAAAATTTGCATCTTATACCCCCTGCGAATTTGGCTAGCTTCAGTTTCCAGCTGTTGGCTCGTGTTCTGCCTGTCTGCTAGAGTGGAGAGCATGGAAGTCATGTCTACCCCTGTAGATACTTACCAGTTGAGGGGCTATACTGAGTGCCATGCCATGGAAGGTGGATGATCTCCTGAGAGAGACAATAGACATAGATTTTTAAGGCTAGAAGGAACCGTTATGATTATCTAAGTTTTAAGGAAGTTGGAACCCCTGTCACCATCCCAGGAATATGAGCACTTCCTCTTTGCCCCTGTCTTCAGCGGGTGCTCCCCAGCCCACCCTGGCTGTCCCATGTGTAACTCCCTGGAAAGTTGCCCGGGGTTAGCCCTGCCCCCAGGGGCAGCTGAAGGTATATTAGGATGCACTGACCTGGAGCTGCTTTGTTGACCATCCCAAGAATGACTGCATTGTTTCTGAGCAAAGAGACACTGAAGTGAGTGTCATGGGATCAGGAGGCTCTTGCGCTGGGGCTGAATTTCTGGCACATCTCCATCTTTCCAGTAAACAGCCCTGGGTACAGAGCCCTGGGTACAGAGCCCAGGCCAGGATTCTTAGGGCATAGACTCATAGACTCTAAGGTCAGAAGGGACCATTATGATCATCTAGTCTGACCTCCCTCATCTAGTCTGACCTCCCTGAAACACTTCGTTTTACTGCAGGCCTGAAGCCGCACTGAACTGGATGGCTGGTAGGTGCGAATGTGATGCCTGCTCCCCTCCGCCCCCACAGATGGCTGGGAAGTTGTTGACTTTATTTGCAGGATGAAGTAAATTCCAAGCCAGTCTGGGTGGTTTAATAAAAAGCCAGCGGGGCATTCACAGCTACTCAGTTGAAGGGCAGTGGAGACAGGTAATGTGAAGCTCGTTTAAGTTCATCCCCAGCCCCGCCTGGGGATAGTCTCTGGTTTGGATAGAATGCAACAACCATCTGTTCCACGTCAGAAATAGGGGGAATCTCAGCGGCTTAAACATGGCTCCCAGCGTCTCAGCCAGACAGCGCCGAGACACCTAGCCTTTCTCTAGGGGGCTGCAGCCTATGCCATGACTGTGAGACAGATGGGTCCCTAATGTGGCTCCACAGTGATGTGACACATGGCTTGGCACCACCTTACCCAGTGGAGACCTCAGTGGTCACACCAGGCTGTAGCTATGGGGGAGGCAGTGCTATCATTCAAATCCCCCATTTACTCTTGGGGCTGAAATTGCTCATTTTGGTCTCATGCGAAAGGAGATGCTTTTCTAGTCGATACTGGTTGGGGAGTGAAGGAAAACGCGTCAGGCACTGCACGAACCCTATAGCTGCTTGTTCGGTGTGTGCATCCACACACTGCTTTGGGTGATGCTTTTGAGTCTGGCCTGTGCTCAAAGGGACACAGGGACTGGGATCATTTCAAAATGAGGGGCTCAAAAGTGATAAATAAAGGGAAAGAATCATGAGCATCGTCGGAGAATTTCCCAGTGCTCTACTTGGGTGGGTATCAGTATCCCCCCGTCACTGGTGGAGAAACTGAGGCATGGGGCACATCAAGGTCATATCAGGAGTTAATGGCAGAGTCAGGGATCGAATTTTTATGGGACTTACTCCCAGTTCCTACTTGGTCCGCTAGCACGTGGTATGACAGTGCTCCAGGTCCGTTCAAGACATCATTTTCCTACCCATCTCTCTCCCTCTCTCCTTAGTGGCATTACTTAGTGCCCTCTTCCCCGCAGTGAAATGGGTTGTGCAGAGGAGAGCTGCCCTGCAGGGTTAATTACACACATGCTGTATACAACACATTTGGAGCAGGCACACTGCATGTCTGCCCCCGGAGGTTAATGGCTGATCCCTTCATCTGCCTGCCTCGCCTGCTGCTCTGTCTCACTGAAGCTTTTACCTTTAAATCAAACACTTTAAGGTTGGCTGGGCCCATATAACTAAATGCTTTATGGCTCCCAGGCAATTCAGAATGGAAAATGGATTCCCATTGGAAGAAGAAGAGCTCCCACATAAGAGGAGTGGCTGATTCTGAGAGGTTCCTTTTATATCCCTGAGACTTGTCTCTGTTGAAGCAATTTGGGTGTTGGTTGTATTGGGAATGGAGACTAGAAGGTCACCAACATCAAGTGACCCCTATTCCGGGCTCTATTAACCCCAATATCGTCCCTTCCCTCTCCTTGCCATTTTGCAGCTGCCAGAGGTGCTACCACCATAATCAATAGCAATGGATTAAGGGGTGGTGCTGCCTCTTCTCAGCTAAACCTACAGGACCCAAGCCCATTTGGTGTGAGGTAGGGAGTTTGGGTCACATGGAGGTTTGTGATCTGCTGAAAAAAATTGCCCCAGAATCAAACTCCTCTGTGATCAGCAATAAAGAATGCCACTATATGCAGTGAAACACTTTTTCTGCAGCTGTAGAGAGTATATTAGGTAGCTAATGAGAGGCGTGCAGGCAGGTGGCTAAGACACCTGATTTACTTGAGTTTGATTTATTGTAGCAGGTTAAAGCCCTTCACATCTGCTAGCCCAAAGGTTAGCAAGTGCTGCTGAAGAATAGAGACAAAGCACATCTGTGGGTTTGCTTCTGGCTTGGGGCTACTCCTAATTCTAGCTTCATGTGGGGGTGGGGAGAGTGGAGACTATGTTGATCAAAAACCTCATCTAACCTATTAATAAATGGGATTTTAATCTCTTGTAGCACCCTATGAATGCTACCCTCAGCCCTTTATAGCTTTCCCATGTCCCTTGGTGCCTCCATTGACTCTCACATTTCTCTTGCACCTGTAGGTGTTTGGAGTGACTGTGAGGAGCAGCTGGAAGGCTCTGTGCATGGAGACCAGGGTACCTCCACCTCCTTTTGCCTTTCCTGGGCTAACAAGCTGGCATCCCTGCTGCAGGGATCACTCCTCTAGTCCAGGGAACCCTCATGGTTTTCCTCAGCTCCTGCAGGCTCTTCAGAATGGGCAGATGCCTCAAAACACCATGGATGGGTTGGAGGCCTGGGCCGGACAATCAGTGAGGTGGGGATGGGAATGTGTACGGCATTTGCAACCTCATGCTCCTGTGGATTGCAAACTGCTCATCCATCTACTCCACTCCCTGGGCTCCATGGGAGCGGAAAGGAGAGAGGAGCAAAGGCCATGGGGCAGGACAGCAGGAAAAGTGAGTTGGACTGATTCACTCTGAGCCCAGCGCAGTCACTGGGCCACAAGCGTCCAGAGCAAGCTTCCCCCAGGAAGAAATGCTCCCTAGGGTCTCCCCCCACTGCCAGAGCCAGGATGCTCATTCCCTCCCCTCCAGGGCCCTGTGGAAAGAACACACCACTGAGAGCATTGCCTTACTCCACTGCTCACCTGGCCTCTCTGCAGGGCCCTAGAGCAGAGCGCATGCGGCACCATCTCCAGCTGGCAGGGGTCAGGGGGGCCTGCTGGCCATTTTCAGCAGATGAGAGGGTGCCTTTCTTGGCCCACCATTGCCCAGGGCTCAGCGCAGGAGCCAGCTGCTCACAGACAGTGCTGTTTCCTAGCTTCACCTGATTACCAAGCTCTGTGTGAGGTAACAGGGTACGGAGGCCTCCACCCCAAGGTTACTGGTTCAGATATGGCTTCAGCTGGCAGTGACTGGGGGCCTGGGGCTGGCTGTTGGGGGCCTGTGTGACATGGGTCAGTGCCTCTCAGTCCAGCTTCTAGCGGACAGTTGTCCGTAACCCCAGCTCTACCTCCTCATGTGGCCCCTGGCGACAGGCCCAGCAGAGAGGCCAAGAACTGGTGAACAGGGCCTGGCCCCTTCTCCATGCAGTCAGGGCTGAGTGGGAGCAAATGTAAGCAGAGTCAGGATGAGCTCTACCCTGACATCTGGTGGTGAATTGTGGCGAGTTGTGGAAAAGAACTTCAGGGGCTGATCTTGTTTGCATAGGCACACCCACCCCATTTAGCATGAGCCCACAGCAGCCCAAATGGTCGCTTTGGCTGCTGTGGGATCCCGTTTCTCTGTTATTGGGGCAGGAAGAATAAAGTGTTGTTACCCTGTTTACTTGAATCAAGGACACTGGAACTGTTTTATGACAGAGGGACTCGCCATCAACTAAGTAGCACTCGCTAGACAAGGGACATGGGTTCCAATTCCCAATGAGTGGAGAGAGACACTGGGGATAGGTATTAGTACTTGAAACACCAATTGTACCATCTCTCTCAATGGTGGTATATCAGAGCTAATTTTGATTCTATTAGGTGTCTAGTTACAGATTGCTGTGCTGAATTCATTTTGGGCTAATGGTGCACCAGCACTAAGGCTCCCCTACTACAAGCTGAAATTACTGAGTGCTGTGGGGGGGCCTGAAGATATGTTGCTGAGTGGCTGGCAGAGCAGTTTGCAGGATGCCTAGAGCAGCTGGGGGAGTGGCCGGCGGAGTGGAGCAGTTCGTGGGATGGCTGGAGTGACTCGTGGTGAAGGCTGCAGCAGAACCCCACGAAGAGGTGGGGCAGTCAGCCTCGGACCATGTAAGGTACCCCTGCATGCCCCCCCCCCCCCCAGGCTGGGAGGTAAAACTCTGCAGATAAACTTTTGAACTCTGGGGCTGCACTGACCAGGGAGGGAGACTTTTGGGGTATTGGACTTTTGGGTGATTTTTGGGTTGCTGGACTTAAGACCCTGAGGGGAAAAGGACTGCCAAACTTACTTGGGGGTGGGTCTTTTGCTCATGGTTTGTGTTATGAATCCTGTTTGTGGTGTTTCCCCAACATAAGGCCGCACAGTTTCCTTCCTTAAAAAGAAGGAAACAATGGTTATGATTATCTAAGTTTTAAGGAAGTTGGAACCCCTGTCACCATCCCAGGAATACAAGCACTTCCTCTTTGCCCCTGTCTTCAGTGGGTGCTCCCCAGCCCTTTTAATAAAGGAAGGAAACAATGCGGCATTATGTTGGGGAAACACCACAAACAGGATTCATAATACAAAGCATGAGCAAAAGACCCACCCCCAAGTAAGTTTGGCAGTGTCCTTTTCCCTGCAGGATCTTAAGTCCAGCAACCCAAAAATCACCCAAAAGTCCAATACCCCAAAAGTCACACTCACACTCAGGCTCCATGCTTGCGAGAGGGGAAATATTGTCTCTTAGAGGCGCCCGGGGGGGATATGTAATTGTCCCAGGTCACTGGCTGGGGGCTTGAACTGGTTTTGCATTGAGTTATTGAAACGGAACCCCTAGATACTGAACCCGGCCCTTGTTGCTGCCAGCTCTGACGGGCAGAAGGGTTACACAGGTATTGCCACTGCCTGTGCCGGGGTGCACTCTCTGTGCCTAGCCCTAGACAGAGGCCTCTGCTCACCAGCCGCCCCTTCCCCGCAGCCTGCGCTGGGGCTCTGCGAGGGCTGTGGCAGGAACCAGGGCAGCATGGCTGCAGTGCTGTTGAGCTCCAGCTAGTGCCAGTTGCTGGAAGGGCCCTTTGGGGACACAGGCATCTGGACTGCAGTTGCTCTAATTTGTGCCAGGGTCAAACCCCATTGGCTCCAGAATAGGGGAAGCCCCAAGCTGGTTTAAAGCCACCTCCACTCTGTTCCTGCCGCAGGTGCAGAGACTCAGGCCCTGAGCACTGCCATGGCACCAGTGTCTCTGTGGCCCTGGTTGGTGTCCCCATGGCCACACAAAGGCCTTTTGCTTAAACCATTATTGGACACCAGGAGGTGGAAAAGCTCCAAGGAACATGGCTCAGCGGAGGCATCTAAACCAGTTTCTAGTCTAGGGGATCTACCCCTGCAGGATTAGCACCCACATCAGCCCCAGCCCTGCCCTCTGCCCTGGGGGGGAAGTGAGAAGAAACCCAGAATCCAGAGAGCTGGTCTGGAGCCAGTCCCTGCCACATGTCCCAGGAGAGCAGGCCTCAGCTGTACAGAGAGCCTGCCACACACGGGGCTTTGCCTGGGCCCTGGCATGGGGAATGGGCCCTGGCATGGGGAATGCTAGGAGGGTTAAATGCCTCGGGGCAGCCTGGGTCACTGCAGAGGCAGACTGGGGAGGTTGGGCCCATCTCAGAGGCTGCGCAGTAATTGGCTAGGCGGCTGCAGGCCCACACAGCCATTCCCCTGGCTCCACGTTCACCAGCCAGCGCTGTGTGAGCTCCACCACAGCCCATCTCCAGCGTGGCGGCTCCCCCGGCTCTGCAGCGCCCTGCCTTGTTCACACACATCCCCTCCCCCCGCCACTCCCCCAGACTAGTGGGAAAATCAGTGGAACAAAGCGGGGCTGGAGCAGTATTTCACTGGGGGCTCGGAGCAGCCCCCTTTGTCAGATGCCAGCTGGGAACGAGGCACAAAGAGAAGCCCCTTCCCTGCAGCCTGGGCCACCTCCATTGAGCTGCAGTCAAGCAGAAGTCGGTCAGAGCCTCAGCACGTTGCTTTGCTCTTTGTTGAAGCACAACCCCCCCCCACCCGGCGACTCGCCCCCTCCCCGACATGCCCCCCTGGACTGGGCAGCCTGCAAATGAGGTGGACGCTCTATGTTAACTAACTCAGAGAAACATCCCCAGACTCCATCCTTCCTTTCAGGGCGCAGGCTTGGCAGCAGGGAGGTGAATGGGCCAGAGGCCGGGGCTGGCCCACCAGTTGCCATGGGAACAGCGCATCGCCTTTGCCAAGGGAAACAATAAGCTCCGGGGGGAAGAAAGGCATCCCCCAACGTGCTCACCTGCAGGGAGGGAGCGGGGGGGCTTTCCCAGCCAGCTGCCCTTGCTGTGCTCCCCTTCCCTCGCGAGCTGTCAGTGTGCACACCAGGCCAACAAAGGCCCGTGGCTCCGGGCAAATGGCCTCTCCTCGGGAGGCATCCGAAAGCCCCGTCCTCCCGGTGGGATGATTAGGGACCAATTTAAAGGTCAACCCCAGAGAAAAAAGGCCCCTGCTGCTCGGAGCTGTGCGGGGCTACCTGCCTGCCAGGCAGGAGTGTGTCTGCACAGTCCCCACTGCGCCGGTTCACAGGTGAAAGCGGGGGCGGACGTGCTCCAAGGCACGCGGCAGCTGGGCTGAGAAGTGATCAGATGGGGAGGGAGCCCCTTCCGCTGCCAGCCCCAGACGGGGGCGGGGCACAAAGGCCTGTACAGCCTCCAGCCCTCATTGGGGGTTATGGGTAACAGATCAATGACAGTCCTTTTGTCAGTCAGGGAGGGGGGAGTGAGGGTGTGCCTAGTGGGCAGAGCTGGCAATCAGGCCTCAGGTTCAATTCCTGGCTCAGCTGCTTACTCCCTGTGAGAACTTGAGCACATCACTCAGCCTCTCCGGGGCTCAACTTCCCCACTGCAGCATGAGAATGACCAGGGCCTGTGCGTGTTGGGAGATCCTCTGCTGGAAGGGGCTATAGCACAGAGATGAGCCAGGACAGACAGTCAGAATACCTGCACATGCTGGACGTGAGTTGCACATACTGAGTTGTGCGCATCCCTGCACATGCTGTCTACCTGCAGTTGTGTGCGTCACACTGATGGAAGACGGCAGGCCCCCCTGACTTGTATGTTCCATTACTGTCGTGTTCGCCTTCACAGCTGTCTAACCTAGAAACTTTAATGTGCACAGAGCCCTTTGCACAGCAACTTCCCTGTACACAAAGGGCGTGATTCTCTGTTGCCCTGCGCCTTGTGCATTTACACCAGTGCAAATTGAGTGTACAATGTTCCCAGCGCAGAACAGTTTTTCACTGAGTATAGAACACTCACTCGGGACCCTAAGGCGCCACCTTCCTGACCTGTACTGGCCACCTGCATCGCCAGGTTGTGTGCACAAGGAACAGCGGCCTGTGCGGGCAGGATGGGTGGGGAAGCAGACTAAGGCCCCTCTGCCTAGTCCCTGCGCTGGCCAGTGCAGTGCAGCAGGCGTGGAGGTGGAAGGGAGCATGGCCAAGAGAAAGGCTAGTGCCATGTATTTGCCCCATGGAGCAGAGGGGAAGCTGGGCCCAATGTCAGATGCTCCAAGGCCCTATGATGCCCCAGCTCTGCTCTTGGGCCAATGCGGAGCTGCACGGCCCCGCACTCAGGCTGAATCACATGGTGTCAGTTAGGGCTGGTCAAAATGTTGTCATTGGCACTTCTCAGTGGCAAATGGGGTTTCTGGTGAAGTGAAGATTTGTGGGGGAAGTGCCTGCTCACAGCCGGAGATTTTCAGTGGGCAGCTTCCGAGGGAAATGAACATTTAGACAAAAATGAACAAGAAATGGGTTTTGTTGAAATTTGCCAACCAGCATTAGTGTCACTCCATCCCATGGTGATTTATGGGTGTACCGTGTCAAAGAGGGGAACTGGAGCTCTCAGCTCCTGGGAGCTGCCTAATGTACCGACCGTCCCCTTGGGGAGCCCAGCCCAGCCCTGGGTGGCCAGGCAATGGGGCATGCTAACTATGGGAAACTGAAGCAACACAAGAGGGGGCTGCTGGAAAGTTGGCTCCTTCCTGGGAATCAACAACCAAGGTAGCCTCCCGTGTGTGTGACTCCAAGAGACTCCATATTAATCAAGACTTCGCTGATTGACACCTTCCTTTTAACCCCTTAGTGACCAGCCATCCCAGCTCTGCTGTAACCAGGATGTTACCATGGGGATACCTTGGTTTAGTTCAGTAGTGGATGTAAGGAAAACAAGCAGAAAGGAAGTAGAATAGCTCAAGATAAGCCGCCCCTCAGCAAACACTTGGGGGTTGTTAGGGGACGATGGCAGAGCCACTGGCTCAGAGGAGTCTGGCTCGGTAGCAGGCAGGTTTTTGACAAGCAGAGCCCAAAGCCTGGAAACCCAAGCGCAAAGGCACTGTGGCTGGATGAAAAAGACTCTCTCCTGTCAGAGAAGAGGCAGTTGCAGGGGAGCTGTCCAGACTGACACAGGCACTCGCTGGGGTGGCCAAAGAAGCTGGGCCTGCCAAGGTCACTGTCAGGGGGCAGCAGAACTCTAGGGATGAGAGCCGTGTGTGGACTGGCTGCTTTGACAATCCTTTCTTCTGAATGTTTTGTTCCGACCAGTAATCTACACACAGCTTCGTTGTGAGACGGCTGCCTGGCCACTGTACTCACCACCGGTCACAGACTCCTGGAGAGAAGCACTACGGTGCTGACATGGGGTGACGGAAGCTCCCTAAAAGTCGGGGGGAGGGGCCACTGGTGCCCGAACCATGGCTCCGCCCCCCCATGCTGCTCCTTCGCCCTGAGGCCCCGCCCTCATGTTGCCCCTTCTCCCTTAGGCCCAGCCCTCGCTCCATCTCTTCCCCCCAAGACCCGGTGCTCCGATTCACTTCTCTCTGCTCCCTCCCTCTGTCACTCACCCTTACAGCTGGTAACAGGTGGAAGGGCACAGCCCTCCCACTTTAAAAGTGATGGGGCCCTGGCCACCTTGTTCCAGCGCCCCGGTGCCAACCCCCGTCACCCCTGCTGGGGAAGCCTGGTGGATACCGAGGGTGCAATAGCCCAGGACCCGTGCCAAGGGTGAGAGACCTGTAGCATTCTGTCCTGGGAGATGTGAGGGCAGGAGGCCCGACACACCACAGGGCTGCACTCAGTGAAGCCAGAGGTGCAGCGAATCCAGTAATGGTGACATCTCGATGGCAGCGCGTGTGGAACGGGGAAGTGGCGAAGTTCCAGCAAGTGACGACAGCAGTAGAAACAAGTGTTGTAGAGAGAAATACAAGAGAAAAATGTCCCGGGCTCTTAGGGGTAAGAGAACAGGAGCCAACAGAGAAGGTTAGTTGTGAACACCTCAGGGAAGAGGAGCTAGGGAAGCTGTCCAGGGAAAGGAAGCTAAACTCTGCAGAGCTGAAAAGGACAGAGCTTTGCTTCATGAAGCTGTCCAAAGGCAGAGTTGACCAGGAGCTGGGAAGAGGGTCCCGGCTCTCTGGCAGGGCATGCAGGTGTTTAGCGGGGCGGTCACCCCGCTCCGACTCGGAAAGGGTTACAAGCCAGCCCTTGGAGAGGGCTGGGGCTGAAAGCAGCCGAGGGAGGCTGATTGGGTAGGCAGCCGCAGGTGTGGCCACACCCAATTAGGGTCCAGCTGGCCCTAATAAAAGGGCTGGGAGCTAGGCAGTGGGAGTCTCACGCTAGTGGTGGAGTGGGAAGGACCTGGCTGCTGGCTAGAGAAGGGTATCTCAAATAGAGCAGAGCTGGGGCAAGGCCAGGCGAGTCCCCAGGCTGAGGCTGTGCTAAAAGGGCCTGTGGTGGTACTGAGGCTACAGCGGTGCAGCCAGGCCAGGAAAAGGTAGCAGGTCCAAACCCCCTTGCCAATGATGAGTGGCCACTTCAGACTGCAGTTTGCCCCTGAGGGAAGGGGCTAGATGAAGACTGAGGCAGGGTGGGCTTTAGGGAATTGGGGTTCCTCAGGGAGGAGGGGACCCCTGAGTATGGGTTACTGCCGGGGGCAGTGCCTGAGCAAAGGGACACTGTAGGCCGGGAGGGATGCGGGGCCTGAACTAAGGTGTGGTGGAGAAAAGGGAGAAGCAGGGGGCAGCAAGGGAGACACTGGCCAGCAGGAGGCACGCCGAATCTGGAAGAGCTAATTTCCAGACCAACCAGCAGGAGGCACTGTGCCAGTGATTGTTCCGACGTGTTACAGGGTGCCCCAGGAGACACAGGCCAGAATGGACCAGCAGGGATGGCAAGGCTGCAATGAGGTGCCAGAGGGAGGTGTGCAGGAGGATGTCAGGCACAGAGGGGAGGGATAGCTCAGTGGTTTGAGCATCAACCTGCTAAACCCAGGGTTGTAAGTTCAATCCTTGAGGGGCCATTTAGGGATCTGGGGCAAAAATCTGTCTGGGAATTGGTTCTGCTTTGAGCAGGGGGTCCCTTCTAACCCTGATATTCTATGATTAAGCTCTGCCTGCATTAGGAGAGTTTGCCCATCATCTTCTTTCATATGCGATAGTGGAACAATGAAAGCAACGGAGTGGCTCCAGTTGGATCTTAAGGTCTCTTATCCAGAGCAGAGGGGGTAGCCATGTGAATGGCTGCAACACCTCCAGGATGAACATGGAGACACCGAGAGACAAGGCCTACTTGGAGCCCATGATGCCATTTTTATAGCGTCCCTTTTCAGAACATAAGTCTGCTGTAAGGTCAGGTGGTGATGTTCTAGCAGCAACCACAATTCAGCCCTCCCCCGCACATCACAGGAAGGCTTTTTGCATTGCACAGTCTCACACACCCCACAGTCGTTGCTGTAATTAGATCTGGCAGAATTATTCCATTTGTATAAATCATTTTTGTCTGTTCATGTCCTGATCCTGGTCTCGTTACTCATAAGTATTCACCAAGTCATTCCAGTGGACAGCTGTAGCCCCCATTCACTCCAGCAAGTTCCTCTTCATTATTTGTAGCATGTGGCTAGTCACTTAATACTGTGTCTGTTCTCTGACTGGACTACAGACACTTCTTAAGCAGGAGAGTAATTAGCAACACCGTCCCACTCACACTGGGGCTAAAGTTCGTGAGACTCTGACTTTTGGTGAGTACCAAAGACAATGACTGAAAAAGACCTTGAGGTCATTGCCGATAATCGGCCGAGCACAAGCTCCCAGTGCAGCATTGTGACAAAAGGCGCTGACATGACCCAGGGATGTATAAAAGGGAAATCAAACAGCAGCAAGGAGTTGGGGCTTAGCTCTGTATTGGGCACTAGTGAGACCATTACTGACATGACATCCACCCAGCCAAAGGATATTGATAAATTGGAGAGGGTTCACAGAAGAACCACAAGAATGAATGCCTGATAGTGAGAGAGATTGAAGGGGCTCAATCTATTTAGCTTAACAACGGGAAGACTAAGATGTGCCTTGGTCGGGGTCTACAAGTGCCTACGCGGGGAGGAGATTTCTGAGAGCAGATGACTCTCTAATCTCCCAGCAAAGGCAGAACGTGAGCCAATTGCTGGACGCTGACGCTGGACAAATTCAAACTGGAATTAACTGTTTCACAGGGAGGGGAATTAGTCACTGGAACAGCTTAACCAGCAATGCGGCTAAGGCTCCATCTCCAGAAACCTTTACCTCGAGATCAGGTGTCCCTGTCTGAAAGCTTCGCTCCAGCTCACCCACAAATGCTGGGCTGGAGGCAGGAGTCACTGAGGCAGGGCGGGGAGAAGATGTCTCTGTCCTGGGCTATGCAGGGGGTCAGACTGGATGGTCAGGATGGGCCCTTCTGGCCTTGTCAGCTATGAATCTATAGGAGTGCACTGAACTCACAGCAGACATTTATCAACCAGGCTGTGACTCCTTCTGTGCGTTGTTTGGCCAACTCCAGTTGTGTCACGATGGGCCTAAACCAAACCCACAACTGGGCAGCCCTGGGCGATGGGGAAGGAAGCTTCTGACAGGCCCTTGTCTGTTCATGGGCCACACCAGAGTTGTGCGGTCCAGCAGCCCCACGCTTTGGGCACTTTCAAGTTTGGGGTCAGCCCTCAAGGCACTAAGCCACAGAGATGAGGTGACGCGGCTCTGCCTCTGGACCTGAGGCGAGGTGCTGATGGCTCTGCGAGCTGGGGGCAGGCAGGCGCCCAGAGGAGAGAGCTTTGCTTGTTGGACGTCTGCATTCTGGGTGGGCGGATGGCTGGGTGGGGAGGAGCTAGGCGGAGCTGGGAAGATAGATGGCTTTGCACAGGAGCTAACTGGGTACTCTTTCATTTAATTATGTTTGTTAAATCTTTCTGAGTGAATAAAAAGTCCCAGAAAACAAGGGGAAAGGGAAACTGGGCTGGAGGGAAAACTGGATTGAACCATAAGAACAAAAGGAGCCCCCCTGATTTTCAGCAGTGGAATGATGAAATAATTGGAGCCAGTGCAATAACTGTAATTGTAACCATTTAAAGTGCCTGTCTCCTTGTGACAAATGAACATGTCTTAGGCCCCCTCCGAGCTGCACCATCTCACTCCAGTTTGACAAAGGAGCAGCCGACAAGCGGTTAAATCTATCAGGGGACGGTCAATTTTGTTTGAAAACAGCCTTTTCTAAAGCGGGGGGCATTCCTTTATGGAGCCAGTCTCGCTGGGCCGGCTGAGGGCGCAGGCACGGCAGAGAAAGGGGTTAAAGGCAGAGATGGCTGGTGCTGAGAAGGAACCACAGAGACGCCGTTTGCCTTTTCTCCACTGATCAGTTAATTTAGTTCTTCACAATATTGCGCCCAACTCCTGGTGGTGCTGCCCCCCCCCTCGCTGTTCTGATGTCACAGATGGTGCAGAGAAAGCAGCCCCTGTGGCGCCACGCAGCCCCCTCACAGCATGGGGCCTACATGCCTTCCTCCCCCATTGTCCACAACTTCAAAAAGAAGAAGGGGGGAAAAAAAAAGGAGGAAAAAAAGTACAAAAGCAGCTGAAAAACATGCTTCATAACAAATTCCCAATACCTTCCCCAGCGGAGGGGCTGGAGCCAGGCAGAGCCGTGCAGGCAGGGCGGGGGCAGGAGCCTCGCCTTTGGATCCTTTGACTGGAAAGAACTTCTTGTGGGAAGTTGCTTCTCCGAGCCAGGATCCGGCTGGGAGCGTTTCTCCTCGAGATGCTCTCGGCACTCCTCCTGCTGGGCTTGGCTTCCCTCCCCTGGAGCTGGGGTTCCCAGGTGTGCCAGTGTCGCTGCACCTGGCCAGAGGGACAGGGGAAGAGGGGCCTGCAGGGGCCCAACAGGCAGACGAGGCAGCTTCAGCACCACCCGCGCAGGCAGCGGCACCGGCTGCGAGGTAAGCACCTTTCACCAGACTCCTGAGTCCCACAGCCGGCTTGGCTAGAGGCAGGCAGCCCGGGGAGCAGCACGCCCCACAAACACCTGGCTGCCCCAAGTGGTGGTTGTCACTGCAGCGCATGTGGGAAGAGCAGCCAGGCTGCAGGATGGTTCTTTTACTTCCTCTGGGAAATTGTTCGGCTGAGAGGATGCTGCACCCCAGGGATTTAGAGGCTGGTGAAAGATACTCCAAATATTTACCTCCTTGTAAAAGCTTGTCTCAGCCTATATGCACAAGCAATGGCTGAAGGGACGGAAAGGGAGATCTGGGTGATCGGGATGGGTCAGAGCAATGATTGGGGGTTGATATCGTGACGGGGGTGAGAACTGGTGATGGGGGTAGGAGTAGTGACTGCACTGGGAGAACTGGTGTGGCGGCGCTGGATTCTCCGAGCATGGGGAGGAAACTTGTTTATTAATATTTATTCTTTGTTAGATACCAGTGCTCAGAGCCATTCATGGCAAACAGACAGTCCCTGCCCCAAAGACCTTACAAGCTAGGAATCAGGATGTACTGGGAAATCCAGGGGGAGGAACTCAAAACTGGTGGGCACTACAGAGGTGTTTTTAGGGGGATTTGATCATATTTGTCCTTGAGTCTGTGCTGACCCCGTCGGTGTTCCCACTGCCGCCACCTCCAATCTTCATAGATACTGTGTCTCTTTCCGTTGTTTCCAAGTAGCACTTCAGATAGAAGCCAGGCAGGTGAATCAATGTACTTTCTCACCAAAGTTTCAAGAGCCTGACACTTCCCAGTAAAATGGTGATCAAACTAATGAGCGCGGTCTGGGGGACAACTGGAGAAGAGAGGTGTAATTACCAGGCCATGTTAGAAGAGAACGAGGTGGTCGGAGAGGAGGAAGTGCTCTCCGTTTGTACTGACCAGTCACTAACCCATTGCCTAGGTCAATCTCTGTCCTGAAAGTCAGTGATCAGCCAGGGCCCTCTCTTTATTCTTCATGGCTTTCAAAACTGATCCCCAAAGCTCAGATCACCTGATTTCAGAGCTGTACTTGTGACCCAAGCCCCAAGAACTTCCAGGGGGCTCACACTGATCCTTGACACGAGGGAGTCTCAAGCCGGGGGTCATGACCCCTCAGGGGCTCGCGAGGTTATTACATGGAGGACGTGAGCTGTCAGCCTCCATCCCAATCCCCGCTTCACCTCCAGCATTTATAATAGTGGTAAATATAAAAAAATATGTTTTTAATGTATAAGGGATGATCGTGCTCAGAGACTTGCCTTGCAAAAGGGGTCACCAATACAAACATTTGAGACTACTGCTTTATGCCCTCAGAAACTAACAGCAGGAGAAAACACTGGTGTTGGCCAGAACGCGGGAACATTTTCCTTTGGGACGTGTGCACAAATGCTGCCACCCAACGTGGCTTTCACACAGATGTTGTGCACCGTGCGCACACGGTGTGCACCCAGCAGGGTGAATCAGCCGACCACTCGAGCACCCTGGCGTAATATCTTTTTTCTGCAGACTGGAAAAGCTGACTTCTGCCAACCCAAAGCCTGTGTCTGAGTCACACTGCAGGTGTAATACAACAGCACAGCACTGTTTGCCTTGCTGCAGGTACTCCTTAGACCATTTCTCAGATATCTATTCCTGTGGCCTCTAAATATTAACACTCCAGGCTGTGGCTGCCTGGCCCTCCTTGCCCTGGATTGCCTGGTATGTGACATCAGGGGCCGATCACAGATGCCTGCACTATGCAGACAGGAGAGCAGGGGGCACCAGTTCTTGTCCATTGTGGTAGTGGGCTTCCTTCCTTTAGGGATAGGGTTTGGCAAAGGAAAGGAACCCGTCCCGCCCCAGGAGGTGACCTGGCTACTCACGCTGGTGCTTTGGACATTCCTAGCACCAAGTTTAAACCCAGAAACTGTGCGTGTTTGGTTTGAGATCTGGGACCTGTCATGTACTCGGTAGGTTGCAGAGCAGATACAGTACTGCACGAGTAGCAGATACAGACTGACTACAGCGCTCCCTTCCCAGAGAGATGTGCACCAGAGGTGTTGACTGGAGATTCATTTAATAAGTATTTTACACACTGCACCACCTAGTGGCTGAACAGCATAATACCGTCTAGCATTCTGCTAGTAATGGCAGCTGCCTCCTCCAGAATAACTTTGGTCCATTGTGCATGAAAATCAAGAGTCTTAAATGCAGCATGGGCTGCCCTGACTCCAGCAGCTCCATCACATTAGTCTGCAACTGGATCACAGCCAGCCATTCTCCTGCTCCCCATTCCTGGAGCCTGCTGCCCCGCCCTGCAGGATCTGGGTAGACCAAAGGCAGTGGGTGTTTGTCATGTCCTGCATGCGGAGACACAGTCCCTTGCAGTGGGAATGTGGTCACAGAGGGTGGCTTAAAGCTTAGAGCTCTTGTAACACTTTGCAACCGATTGTGGATGAATCCTGAAATGAAACCCTTTCCAAGCCCTACTCATGGGAGGAAGGACGACTCATGTGAGTCCAGGATCATAGGATCCTTACATCATTCTGGCTGTGTAAGAACGTTAATGAACGTACTGTGTTTATAGATACTGACTGTGACCCTGCAGCCCATAGTCTTCTTAGTTGTATGATTATGATGTAGTTATGACATAATTATGATGCATTTTGTACCAGATGGATCATGTGAGGTGTCATTGGAAAAGTTATGATTAGGATTATCCTATTTGTATGCATGTATCCTTTTTGTATCTGAAGTTATAAATATTTACTAGGTGTCTGTATTCCAAATATGCTTACTCTGAGTAACACCCACAGCTAGCCTCTCAGGTAAACAATGAAGAAGCTAGACAGGGCTGGTGGCCCATCAGCAAAGACAATGGACCATGAAAGGACTTAACCTTCCTGTAAATGTTTCATCCGGCCTGTAAGTAATGCCTGCTATGACTTAGCAAGGGCATGTGACCAGATCACATGATACTGAAATCCATTTTGGGTACCTGTATTTTACCACAAACTGGGCTGTGAACTGAGTTTGGAACAAAGGGTTCCCGCCATATAGTAAAGCTATATTAGGTGGGGGGTGACATCATCTGGGGGCCTCACTCCCCACACAAGGACACCTGGAAACATCTGAGAAACAAAGTCTGAACTGGGGGAAGTGCTGGTCTCGGGCTAAAAGGATGTCTAGCCTGTGTATGGAAACCTGGTGGATTGCTCGTATCATCAGCCAGGGTGAGAATTTGTTAATTCATATCCAATCTTTCTAGTATTTTAGGCTTAGTTTGTAGTTTTGTTTATTTGCTAGGTAATCTGCTTTGATCTGTTTGCTATCCCTTATAATCACTTAAAATCTATCTTTTTGTCGTTAATAAACTTGGGGATTTTTAGCTTTATCTAAACCAGTGTGCCTTTGAGTGAAGTGTCTGGGGAAAAAAATCTCAGCTTGGTTAACACAAGTGTGCATATTCCTCTCCACATTGAAGGAGGGGCAAACTGAGTAATAAATTCATACTGGTCAGGTTTTTGACCAAGGCAGGATGGTAGAGCTCTGGGGTACAAGGCTGGGAAGCTGGGGGTATCTTGGCTGTAGCCTCTCTATTGTTGGTTCATGCAGTGGCTGATCAGAACCTGCATGTAACTGCAGCTGGGTGTGTCCCTGCCTGTGTGAATGCTGGTGGGAGCGTAGGACCCGGAGTGGTCTGCAGATTGTCACAGCAGTACAGTGCTGAGAGGGAGCCCAGGCTGGAGGGTCAGTGGGCTCAGTGGTACCCCAGTCCCAGGTGGCCCCAGGAGGAACCCATCACACGACTTCTTCTCCCCAGCCCCATATTTCCTAGATAAGAAATCCCTCTCTAAGAATTTAAGAGTCATCTGCCTTATTTTCTATATTATGCATCATTGTAACTGGCTGAGATTAAATAGCATCTTTATTATCATCACTGGTAGCAGGGAGACGTGTGCTTTATACTCGTGGCTAATTTTTGTAACTCAGGAGGGCTGCGCAGAGTCGGGTCTGTTCATGCAGTGAGCGCCTGCCATTGGAATAATTCTCTCTGTCTGTATGTAAAGGTATGGGGAGCCTGGCTGGCTGACGACAAAAGGAAAGACTCTGCTGTGTGTGTGAAGCGCTGTCAGCTTTTCTTTTGTAAAGTGCTGTCAGCTTTTCTTTTGTAACTTGTTGGCTTGCAGCTGTAGTGGTACTTGGTGGTTGTTTGGGGCTGGGTGTGCTGAGAACACGTCCTTGTGGGATATTCCTCCAGCAGGATTTCTGACTGTGCGTGCATTAGAGAGACTTTAGCGACTGGGCCTCTGGGGCATCTCGGAGTGATGCTCGACACAGAGTGGAGTTTCAGAGGGGAGAATTTACCGACTCATGGTCTATGCAAGAGGACAGAGACCTTCACAGCAGGATCCTCAAAAGGGGCTGCAGGACTTAGGAGCACAGGTCCCCATGACTCTTAATGGGACTTGGGCTCCGGACGCCATCTGGCACCCACACTTGGGAACTAGTTTCTTTACTATTTATTCCTCTGACTACTGGTCAGGTGTGAGTTCTTACCTTTGACCACGTGCTCAGCCCTGGAGAAGACACGAATGAAGCCAGTCCCTCCCTAAGGAGCTCACATCTCACAATGATCATGTTTGCATACTCTGATGGATGGCAGTGGGACAGGGCATTGCTTATTTAATGCTATAATCTTCCTGAATTAGAGGAAAGGCTTACGAGAGAGGCCCTGCAGGAAAGCTCCAGGCTCCAGCTCTGGTAGGATCATTGTTATTCATAGAGCTGCACACGCACATGACAAAATCATGTCCCTGTCCCAGACAGCTCACAATCCAAGAGGCTTACGAAGTTCAGTGTCTCTAGCTTATCAAAGTAAAGGGGAAGAGGTGACTTGATCACAATCACAATCCCCTATGCAGGAGGGATATTTCTGCTGGTAAAGACCTCTTCCCTCTGGCAGATCAAGGCAGAAAAGATCCAGTGGCTGGCAGCTGAAGTTTGACACATTCAAACAGAAACTATTGTGCACATTCTTTTTAGGTGACAAATCTGAGAAATGGTCCCAGATTAAGGTGTCATTAGAGGAGGTTTTGGAACAAATTGATAAACCAAACAGTAATAAGTCACCAGGACCAAATGGTATTCACCCAAGAGTTCTGAAGGAACTCAAATGTGACATTGCAGAACTACTAACTGTCATCTGTAACCTATCATTTAAATCAGCTTCTGTACCAAATGACTGGAGGATAGCTAATGTGACGCCAATTTTTAAAGAGGTCTCCAGAGGTGATCCGGGCAATTACAGGCTGGTAAGCCTGACTTCAGTACCGGGCAAACTGATTAAAACTCCCAATAAGACAGCTGAACTTTTCTTGATAGCCAGTCAGGATCAGGTCCGTCTGGGGAACTCCAGTCTCTGCACGGTGTCATTGGCAGAGTGTTGAGATCTGGCAGCTCTGATCTTTAGGGGGGTGACCTGGAGTTGGCTCCCAAAGAACTTCCTTTTGGACCCCACTTTATATAGTGAAATTTGAGTCCTGTTTAGCTATACCTTAACCAATCATTATACTAAATTTTTACTAACCAATCCTAACGTAGTGTAACAAAATTCTCCAACCAATCCTACCCCAGCATCTTAATTAATTTACCCCTAGCAAAATGAATTATGTAACAGACAGAAACAATCAAAGAACCAGACCGAGACCATACAGATAAACAATAGGAAAGTGGGGACCATAATGACGAAACAATAAAGAAATGAGGATTTCACAACCACAACTATTGATAAGTAATTTCTTGACAGACAGGGGCAATGCTATCAAACTAAGTTTTCTTTAACCATTTTAAGATCTGTTTCTTTATCTGGTGATAGTGGGGGCCATTAGGACGGGGTCTCCTTCTTAACAGCCTGATATGACATTGTTTTAATGTAATTTAGGCCTGGTCCACACTAACCCCCCACTTCGGACTAAGGTACGCAAATAATAACGTTAATAACGTAGCTGAATTCGAAGTACCTTAGTTCGAAGTTACCGCGAGTTCAGACGCGGCAGGCAGGCTCCCCCGTCGATGCCGCGTACTCCTCTCGCCAAGCTGGAGTACCGGCGTCGACGGCGAGCACTTCCGGGATCGATTTATCGCGTCTAGACAAGACGCGATAAATCAATCCCAGAAGATCGATTGCTTACTGCCGGACCCGGAGGTAAGTGTAGACCTACCCTTTGATGGAATGTGAGGATGTGACTTCCTGCTTCTCAGCGAATGGCTGCGGCTCGGCTGCTCTTTTAATCTGGCTGCAAACGAAGGTCTTATCCTTACAGTTGGGAAGAGGAGTAAATTAATGTTTGGGAAGTACTCCGATGCTCCAGTGCTGAGTGCCATAGTGAGGCCCAGGAGCAAAGGATTCCCCTGCCTTCAGAGCAGGGTCTGAACAGTAAATAAGGAAGGGGACTAGCTGCCTGGTTCAGCGAGCGCTGCCCAGCCTGGGCACTGATGAGGAGGGGTCCTCTGGAAAAGCTGGCATGTGCTGATGTAACTAAAGATTTTGTGCATAAGCACAAGGATCTGAGTCAGGTTGCTCAGGTGACCTTCTGGCAGTTCCTGACTTTGGAGCACTGTGATTCTGGGTGGGGTAAAGACGTACCTTACTTGCTCCGCTGCTTGGGCACTCGCTTGCCACGCCTCTCTGCCAGCCACCCTGCCGGCCGCCTGCTCACCGCTGTTATCGTGCTTCTCTGCTGCCCGCTCATCACACCAGCCACTCATTCATCAGCTGACTGGCAGCCGCCTTCTGCTGTCACCTCTGCTTTGATCTCTGTACATCAGTCTCCTAGTAATTTTCAGCTTTCAAGTCTGGGCAGAAACACTGCCCCATCTCAAGTGATTTCAGCTCTCAGTGATTTTTAGTTAGCATATAGACTATCAGGGTTGGAAGGGACCTCAGGAGGTCATCTAATCCCAACCCCCTGCTCAAAGCAGGGCCAATCCCCAACTAAATCCCCAAATGGCCCCCTTAAGGATTGAACTCACAACCTTGGGTTTAGCAGGCCAATGCTCAAACCACTGAGTTCTTAGGCAGGGTACAAGCACAGTCCTACCACAACTGATTTCAGCTGTGTTTGGGCGTTTAACATAATAAAGAGACTCCGAATGAAGCCTATTTAGTTTTAGTCTTTGAACAGTGGGGAGGACCCTTGAAGCTGTACAGCCTTCTGATGGGGGATATCTGTCCCCACCCTTTTTATTTCACAGGGCTCTGACGTTCGAGCCCCTAGCTTAACGGGGTTCTCAACTGAGGGTGGCCCCCTCATTTGGGACAGGTTAAGCACAGTCCTGCTTTCCTGTATTCCTACAATAATTACAACATTGGTAACCATATTTTACTACCCCTGCATTCAGTACCAAGGTGATTTGTACCCAACCCCCGCCAAAGGTGATCACGTTGACACTGTTGAACCTGTTGAATATATAATCAGAGCAGGAGCAGTTATGTATTGACATAAACACACCCAGAGTCTCTTCCCCTCCCAGCTAGCTGTCAGGGAAGCATTCATTCAGACCCTGCTGACATGACAAACAAGGTGTGATTTGGCTGGGGAGCATGCAGGGAGGTGGGAGGCGTGTGCATGTGTGTGTATGTGTGTGGGCGTGGCTCTCAGCTGGCAGGGGAGCCAGTGCCCTTACTGCTATGCCTGTCAGCAGTGCCAGTTTGGCAGAGCAGTCCCATGCCAGGTCCCATCCCAGGCCGTGCCCCCAGGAGCCTAGTGAGTTGAGTTGTGGTTCTTTCCCTGAAGGGCAGGGGGAGGAGGCAGACTTAGAGGGGCTGGGACAGGAGCCGGGGTATTTCAGTGCAGACTCAGGGAGGTTCTACGCTTGGAGGGTGGGGGAGCTCGGCCTCCACTGGCCTCCTACCAGAACCCGTGGCTTGGTTGTCCTGCCTCCCCGCAGGCTGTGTAGGAGAATGTCCTGTGTCCCCGACCCATCAGCGTGAAGAGCAGCCGTGTCTCACCTGACAGAGCCACCACCAGCCCAGTCTCCATTCACCCGGCCCAGCCTCGGCCCTTAGTCCCCTCAGAGGCACCTCCTGGCCCATGCAGTGTCACTGGGGCTTGGGTGCGGTGTGAGTCCAGAGGCCCTGCTGCAATGCCGGGTCTGTCCCTGCATGGCCAAGCTGGTCAGGGCTCCCTCCTGAGGGCTGGGCTGCTCTCCCAGCGTGGTTGGGGTCATGCTCCCCAGGCTGATTCCCCCCCAGCCCCAGGACCAGGCTGCATTTGAGCTTGCTCCCTGCAGCAGCAGGCTGGGCCCTCTGCCAGGTCCATCCCTGTTCCCATGCAAGCAGGGCTGAGCTCCCACTGTGGCATTCCCCTCCTCAGCTGGGGGACAGGCTGGAAGCTCTGGGCAAGGCCCAGCTGCCCTCTGTGCCCTCCCCTAACGGCTCAGGGCATGTGGGGTGGGGCTGGCCCATCTGCCCGCGTCCTCTAGCTGACCATGAGAAGTGACCTGACCCCGTCCTGCTGCTGCAGGCTCTGGGCTCTGCTCCAGCTCCTTTCCCGGAGGGAGTCAGCAGCACATGTGGCCCTGCCCAGGACGTGTGGCACTTCACACTTACAGCACAGCGGGCAGGCGAGCCAGATGTGCCCATGAGCTGGCCTAGCTGGGAGCCCGCTGAGCGGGTGCCCTGCAGCCTGGGCAGAATGCTGCTCCGGTCTGCCAGTGAGCTGCTGCTGTAGACCAGGCCCCCCGCAGGCCAGGCCCCCCCAGCTCCCCGTGCCCCCATCTGCAGACAGTATTGCAGTGTCGCCTGCACTGTCAATTGCATGGAGAGTCCCGCCGTAGCTGGTGTTTCCCCAAAGCGCCAGTGCCTGGAGTCAGGGGATGGCATGAGAATCTCTGTGTCCTTTGCAAAGAATGTCAGTCCTGAACCTGCCCCATCCCCCAACAGCGCAGGCCCCAGAAGGCGAAGGACAAGAGCCACTGTTGTTCGGAGTGCATAGTCTTGTGATTTGTAAGCTAATCTCATGATTTTCAGGCCCTGACCCACCACCCTCATAGGCCCAACACGGCTCAGCCCTGGCCCTTCTTGGCTAAGGAGCAGGGAGCACAGACTGGCTCTGGGGAGGGACACAATAGGGCTGGGAGCAGCGGAGAGAGGCCCAGTATGGATTTGAGTACAGGGTTACTCGTATTTGGGTGAGGGAGCAACAGAGCTTGGGGTGAGTGGGTCAGGGGGCTGGGTGTGTGGGGGGCAGTGGACTGGGGGGCTTCTGTGCCAGATGTGACCCCCCTGTGGCCTCGCTTCTGTGCTGGGTGGGGGCTCCCCCCAACAGCCTCAGTTGTGTATCCGGTGGGGGAGTCCCCCTGCAGCTTCAGTTCTGTGACAGTTCCAGGTGGGGGGTTCCCCCCCCCCCCAGCCTTTAGCAGATGTAAAAATCCTGCCTGCAGCTGCCGGTTCCCTCCCCCCACCCCACCCCCGCTGCTCCCCAGCGACCCCAGGATGGAGAGGCGACAGGGACGCTTCCTGTCCCAGCCCTGATCTACAGAGCCACATTCAGCAGATCATCTAATGGCAACAGTGGGCCGGATCGAACACAATGGGAGCTGGAAACGTGAGTCATCTGGCAATCCTGGCCTTTCCCATCGCCCCCCCCTGTCCCCTCCCCAGGAAGAGCCAGCAGCTCCCACGCCTGAGGCCCCAGGCTCAGCCCCTGACGTGAGGCCGTGCAGAACTCTGCCGTGCGATGAGCCGCCCGCCCTCAAAGCGGCCGTCGCCTGCGCTCCAAGGAGGAGCACGTGTCGCGGAGGGCTGGGGGGGGTCCTGAGTACGCCAGGAAAACAGGAGACTAAGACCAGAGTAAAGCTCGTCTCTCCTCCCTTGCCCTGTGCCCCATTCACAGTGACCGTGCCCCCGCCTGTGTAGCACCCCCAGCCGTTGGCTGAACAGCCTGCCAGCCATTGCAGAGCATTGAGGGACTCTTTCTAATGGTCCCATCGCTGTGGTGCCAATGGGCAGCTCCTTTCTGTGGGGGGCGGGACACCGTGGGGCGAGGAGGTTTCTCTCAGGTGGGTAGGGGCAGGGCGTGGGAGCCCTGGGCTACACTTTGATCAATGCAGAAACCCAAATAGACAAACGCTGCCACCGATTCGCCACGTGCCCCTGGGCAAGGCCCTTCCGCCCCGTGACCCCAGCCCAGCAGTGCCCAAGTCTCTGCTTGAGGCCCTGGAAAGCCAGCACCTCTCTGCCCACAGCTGAACTTTGGGGTTTCCCCCCAATCCTCTCAGCCAGTCTGGGATCTTGAGAGGGTGAAAAAATCCTTTTGCCCTTTATAGCAATTAGTGCCGCCTCCCCCCATCCCCCCAGAAGGACCTCCGCAGGCAGATCGTGGAGATGCGGCGAGCTCTCGGCCGGAAGGACCGGTCTGATCACCCAGGCTGACCTGCCATCATAGAACTTCACCCCAAGATCCCTGCACCAAGCTCATGGCTCGGATTGGTCAGAGCAGAGCCCCCACATCCCTTGCACTCTGGGAATTCCCCTCACTGGTAGCCACTGCATCTTATTTCCCGTTTGAACTTGGCTGACTCCAGCTTCCAGGCATTGGCTCGTTCTGCCTTTGTCTGATCTGTCCGTCTGTCATATGCAGTGTTGTTGTAGCCGTCTGGGTCTCAGGATATTAGAGAAAGAAGGCGGGTAAGGTGATAGCTTTTATTGGACCAACTTCCATTGGTGAGAGAGAGAAGCTTTTGAGCCATGCAGAGCTCGTCTTCAGGTCGGTCGGTCTGTCTATCACATGGCTTTATTCTGCCAGCTTCCATGTCAAATCAAGAACCACAGCAAAGTTCCTAGTGAACTTCATGGAGTTTGTGGCACTTCTCCCTTTTTGGGGTGAAATCTCTGCTGGGGGAGGGCGAGATTAAATATCGTTAGTTCACCGTTATTAA
The DNA here is from genome assembly GCF_013100865.1 of Trachemys scripta elegans. Classification (NCBI taxonomy): domain Eukaryota; kingdom Metazoa; phylum Chordata; order Testudines; family Emydidae; genus Trachemys; species Trachemys scripta. Next base: position 1,670,957 of record NC_048318.1, read on the forward strand.
TGTATTTTCTTACCATGGATTTTCAGGGTTTGTTTGGGTTTGTGGTTTGGTCGGTCGGTGTGTGGGGGTAGAAAGGGTTTTGGTGTCAGGGTTGGAGGGTAGAATGGGGGCTGGGTTAGTGTCAGGGTTTGGGGGTTGAAGAGGGTGCCAGTGTAGGTTGTTGCAGGGAGTGTTGGGTTTTGGGAGCTGAGAGGGTCATTCTCATGCGGGATAAGGCCTATTAGAGGAGCGAGCTGTGTGGTGTCAGACTGCGATGGGGTGTACAAACCCCACGCTACAGAACAGGGGGTTAAGGAGCACCCAGCCGCACCTGCTGGGTGTGTTGAGGTTAAAGGGCTCAGCACAGCTCGTGGTGCTGCGTGCCAGGGAGCAGCTGGAGGAAATGGCATGTCTGGGGGAGACGGCTCAGCCTTCCAGAGTCCGGAGTTCAAGTTCAACCAAGGTCAGCAGCCAAATCGGGGCCCATGTTGCTCATAAGCCACAATCTTCCTTGCCGAGGCTGGAAGTTCTGCACATCTGATGTCATGGTCAATGCAGAGAGGCCACAGAATGCATTGCTCAGCCCAGGTAAATCACCTGCCAATGACACGGCAGAAGGTCGAGTTCTTACAGAGCAAGAGGAATGTGCACCAGGCTTGCTCTGCCCAGATCACAGAGAATCTAGGAGAAGCTCGGAGGTTCTTTCGGTGGGTGCAGAGGTTGAGGGGAGCAAGAGCTGTGAGAGGCACAGACATTACACACCCAACGGCCCAGGCAGGACAGGACAGGAGGTCTGTGTCACTGAGCAAAGTGTGTGTGGCACCTGCACATGCATGTGGCAGACTTGGGTGTCATTCTCAGACTAGGGCCCCACTTTTGTGTGAAAACTCCTTCCTTCCAATTGCACATGCTGCTTATTTCCAGTCGTTTGCAACTGCACCATGCTGCAAATGCATCCTCCTTGCACTGACCCCTGCCTCTTATGGACCAAATTGAGAGCGGGTGTTAGGGGAGCATCTCCCCAAAGCCCGTTACCCTCTTTCGAATAGTCTGACTGTGGCTGCCGTGTGCTGGGGTGGATTAGTTCTATAAAGGATTTTCTTGTGAGTGCTTCTAAACAAACTCCTCCTTGTAATCAGGGCCACGTTTCCCTGTCTTGTCCGGTTAACACACCTCTGACAATGCTCTTGTCATTCACCAGCGACCAGCGTCTCTCAGGCTGCAGTTACAATGGGATTTGCTGCCAAAAACATCGACCGCCCCAGTGGGAAGCTAGTGCAGAGGGGGGCGTATTAAGCACCATGCTCAGTGCAGGTGCACACTGCATAGCAGTCTCCAATTGCCCTCCCCAGAGCTGCCATCGATGGCTCAGACCCTGCTAGGGGCAGGTGACAAAGGACAAGGGTTCACTGTCTCCGAACAAGTACCTCACTGATGCACACACTCACCCAGTCCCTCCCTGCAGGATCTGGCACCGCAAGCTCATGCCCTGGCCAGGAGGGTGGATTTCTGAAGCCATCCGAGGGACCCCCTGACTGTTAGAGAGTTGCCACCTGCCAGGAGCTGAGAGCTGGGAGTGAGAGAGCGTCTGAGAACCAAACCAGGGCTGGCTAGAGCTGCCCCAACGCCTCTCCTGCTAGTCAGCCTTGTTCTCCTTAAGCATGTTCTGTTTACGTTCATTGCAGCACTTCCTGCCTGCTCTGGAATGTCCTGCTATTGTGAGCCCCTGCTCCCTGCCAAGTCCTGCCGTGGGGACAGTTTCACAGGGTGAACGATAGGAATAGTCCTTGGGATCGAACCTCGGTAGTAACCGTTTAAAAATGGGATGATGCAAGCTCCTCCCGTCCCTCCTGCCCCCGTGGTGTGACCCAGTCTCCAGTGCGCTCGGCGCAGGGGCCCTCTGCGCAGTCTGGTTCTGCGGCAGGCGTGCTGCGTGTGCTCCGAGGGGGGTGTTTCCCTTTGCGGGGACTGGCCAAACATCCCAGTGCTGCTCTGTGCACTCGGGGCATTGTCGGCACTCGCCTTTTTCCCTCCAATCTCCCGTCGTCACTGGCGCCGGCGCCGCTCTGCTGAGGCAGCCTCCGATATTTTACCTTGTCCGGTGCCACACGGGGTTCACTGACACTGGTTGGAAGGTCTGCCTCCAATTGGAAATGGTGCAAAATCAAGTGTAGACACCACCTGCGGGCAGCACAGCGTCTACCGGCCTTTGCCCTGCACTAAACACCTGTGGAGCTAGGTCAGGCGGGGCCACATTACGGCGCGGGGCTTCGATGCGCCGTCCTGGCTGGGGCAAGAGCTAAGCAACTTCTAATCAATTCAAGGCATCACCAACTCTTGCAATTTTATCTCAAGTCTCGTGATAGTTGGCGTTTTTCTCAAAGTCCCCGCGCCTGGAACCAGGAGAATAAAACTCGGCCTTCATAGAAAAAAGGAGCCTGGTTCCAGAGTGGAGAGATGTGGAAAAATGTGGTCCGAGTGCAACCTCCGTGCTTGGACCCCAGAAAGCAAAGCCCCACCCCCACCCCGCAGTGTGTTATTTTTCAGAATCTCCTGATTGGAAGCCAGTCTCATGCTTTGGGGGCTGGACTCCTGGTTTTGGGATGTGTGGGGTTTCAGTCGTTCCCAAGTGAAGTGTCTTGGGGCTTTGGACTGGATTCCCAAGGGGATTCCGGTCCCATTCCCTTCCGTGACCCTTAGCCAGTGGATAGCGCACCCATGTTCAGACCCCCACAGCTATGGACTACTGGCGGGTGGTCACTCTCAGGCCGTCCTGCTGAAGCTGCTTCACTTTGTATAATAGTTCAGGATTCAGGGGAGCAGGAACTGGAGCCCAGGCTTGTCCCCCTCATCCCCAGCTCAGTGCCCCACCCACTGGGATACAGAGTCATTCTCAGTGTCTCGCTCCGGCCCAAGGCCTGGGCAAGGATTTGATGCCATGTGGAACAGCGTCAACAAGCAAAGGTGAGAGGCCCGCACTGCGGCCCGGGGGTTGGGCTACTCACCCAGCACGGGGCAGAGCTGGGCTCAAGTCCCTGTCTAGAGTGGGGATACCAGCGTGGTGAGTGCTCTAAGCACTGGACTCAAGGGTGTCAGGGGGCACAGGACCCACCACCTCCTTGCCCTCCTCCAGGTCTGTGACTCTAGCCCTTAGTTCCTTTGCTTTTGTTAAAAATGCCCAAAACAAAACAAGGGTGTTTCCAATTTGTCGACATTTAAAAAAAAAATTCAGGTTTGGTTCGACCCAACGGGAGGCATGTGTCTGATGTGTCAAAATTGCCAGTCAGTTATCGGCCCCGCGCTGCTGATCGCCTCCCTGAGAGCAGCAGCGCTCCAAGCTCTGTGTGTGCTCTGAGCCCAGTCTCTGCAGCAGGAGGGCCTTGGCTCTCTGGATAGGGAATGGTGCCTGGACATGCCATGGGACTGGGACCTGGGGCAGGCCAGGGCTAGCCACAATGAGGCATACACCGACATTGGCACAGCACCAGTCTTGTGGCCCACCCAGCCCTTTGCCTCCTTCTAGCACTGATTTGCACTTCGGCACTGCCTTGTGTAGCACTTTCCATCCGAGGATCTCAAAGCACTTCACCAGCATTAATGAAGAAGCCCTCCCAGTGTGGTAGGTCAGTGCTACCAGCCTGGAGCAGCACACGTGTGACAGAGCCGAGACTACAGCCTACACCTCCTAAGGCGTGAGTCTGTGATGTAACTGCTGGGCAACACTACACCCTGTATTCAGGGGATGGGATGCTACAAAACTGCCTATGCGTAAAGCTCAACGGTAGAATTAAAAGCAGTCCTAGTCTGGGACTGGCACCCTGGTAAATGTCTGTCTGTCTGTCTGTCTGTCGTGCAGCAAATGCTCCTGCTTGTTTAGTCTGGCAGACCAGGGATCCGGGGAAGGGTGGAGCAGAGAAGAAACCGACTCTCATTTTGTGCCCGCTCGTTTAGACAGGGACATGGGCTGTAAATACAACCGGGCCTGGGGCTGGGGGCTGCGGGCGGGCAGCTAGTCATCTATAAAAAAAGAGAATTCCTACGGCAAGGGGCTTGTTTGTCTGCGGCGCTGGCTTGGCAGGGGCGGATCCCAGCTCTCCTGCCATGCAGCAGGAAACAGGAAGGTTTGTGCTCCCCCCCTCCTGCCTGCACTCTGACGAGGGCTCATTAAACAGCCCTATTTTCAAACTGAAGTTGCAGGCAACAAAGCTGGAGTTCATATACACTCCCCTCCACTCAGCAAACAGGCGCCAGCCTGCACCCGGCAGGGAGAGGAGCCTTCTGAGGTGTGTGGGGGACAAACCGGTGGGAGCTGCAGAACCTCAGGCCCAGGTGCAACGCAGCAGCTAAGGGGTGAGTGAACAGGTTCACCCTTCGCCTCGAGTCCATCTGCACCGACCGTCCCAGCGACTGGGAGAGCATGGCAGCACCGCGGATTGCACTGCAGAGGCTCCTGCTGGGTGCAGCCTTGCTGCAGCTGGAAGGTGAGTTCGTTCCCAGGGCCAGGCCCCTGGCACTGTCCTTGTGGCGGGTTATAGCCAGCAGGGCTGACCGAGGCAGGCAGGGACAGTCCGTTACTTTCCTTCTCTGCACTGTCTGCGGGTAAGATGGGAACCCCCTGGCTTAGAACTCCTGCTGGTGTCCTTGGAGGAGCGAGTGCTTGCACTGCCCGTGGCGAGCTATTTCCTACGGCTTGGAATTGCCTTTCCCTTGAGATCGGCACAAGAGAGCCGGGCAATGTGCAGTGGCCACCGGGTGTGGCCGGGGGAGGACAGTCTACCAGGCTGGGGTTGTCTTGAACCCTGTTGTATTGGAGGTTCTTTCCCATGTAGCACAGCTCCTGGGTCTGGCCCATCAGCCGGTTGCTGAGCAGCTCTGAACACCAGAGCAGACCAACCAGGGAAATGCTGATTCCTTGGGACGGAGCTGTTGTCTTGCCTCTTTCTATTTCTTTTGTGCATCTCAAACTGCGAGTGCCTCGAGGTCAGAGGCTGCTTTTCTTGATCTGCATCGCTCTGTGTTCAGCTCAGGTGCCAATGCTGGCAGCGCAGTGCTCTGAGCGCTGAGCTGGGGTGCAGCCGTGACTGCCTGGGGTCGGCACAGACCCACCAGCCGGCTCAGTCTCTGCTCACAGAGGTGGCAAAGCCGCTTTTTGTCCCTTCCCAGGCGGGTGAAGGAAGCATTGGAAACACTTTAGACAGAGCGGTTCTGGAACTCTGAATAGGGACAATGCAGCTTTGAGTCACTGCAAATTATCCTCTTTCACACGGGCTCGAAACGTTCCCAACGGCCAAGCTCCCAGCGCTGCCCTGGCTGGTGTCGCTGAGCATTCGCTCCAGGGGTCGGACCCTGCAGCTACTGTACAGAACGGAGAGTAATTCCCAGACAAAAGCGCCTTCATTTCCTGCAGTTAGGGCTGTAAACAGGAATCGGGAGCGAGACGGGAAAGAAAGCAGAATGCAGCATTGGTGTGTTTTAAAATAACATAAACAGCTGAAAAGGAGGAAATTCAAAGTTAATGTTACACAGACACGCACACACACAAACCTACAACAACACGGAAATGCTGAGTCCAATACCCTTAACTCTGCCCTTGTAGTGCCGGCACCTCGTCTAAGGCAAGTGCTTCCCAAATTTTTCATTCTTGCAGCCTCCTCGTCACCCATTGCTGGTGTGGCCGGGCTCTACTGAATCCCACGCCGTGCGGTGAACACACCCAGACCAGCCCTGGTGCATATAGCAGCTTGCTCATGTTCTGCAGCAGAATGCAATAACAAATGTAACATTTCACCTTCTGCCATGTCAGCCATTTGTCTGATGCTCCTGGTTCTGTTCCCGCCACCCTTGTTCATGCCAAGCTCCCTACTCTTAAGACAGTCCCTAGGACACCAGGCCTTGTAGTGTTGTCACCCGTCTGAGTTTTACCCGGACACTCCGGTTTTTGGCTTCTGTGTCCAGGTGCCATTTAGGGTTGCCAGGTTTCGACCTGAAAGGCCAGTTGAAAAGGGGACCTGGCAGTGTCCAGTCAGATGTACTGACCGGACACCAAAAGTCTGGTTACCACAGGGCGGGGGCAGGTGCCAGGTCATTAACCTGTGCCAGTCCTTGCTCAGCCAGGGCCACCTCCTACCTGCAGGCAGGCTCTTTGTCAGGCTGCAGCAATGCCTGTCCAAGCCCCGGAGCAGAGGGAGCCAAGCGATGAGGGGAGAGGGAGAGGAGTGAGCCACGGGGGCGGGGCCTTGGAAGAAGAGGCAGAGAAGGGGCATGGCTTTGGGGGAAGATGTGGTACAAGGGCGGGGCTTTGGGGGGAAGAAGTGCGGAGGGGGCTTCGGGGGCCAGTTACCAGCAATTGAAAAGAGGCAACAACCCTAACCCTATAAAAGGAAGGAACGCTCACATGTTAGTGGCAGGATCAGATCCCATGTCTCTGGTACTGACATGGCCCCATTGTCATGGGATTGGAGTGCTGGATAGATTTGGCTGGATTTATCCACACAACCCCCACGATCTAGGGCAGTGATGTGAACCCCCATTACCCTGGTGAACTAGCTTGCTCTCTGTGTTAGGGTTTTGTCCTGCCACCCATCACTGGAGTACCTGAACGCCTTCCAGGGGAAAATCACTAGCAAAGTCCCTAGTGGACTCCATGGAGGCTCTGGCATTTCTCCCTTTACAGGGCCAGAGCACAGCTCTGCTTGAGACAGAAGTTTCTGTTTGTTTGGGCTGAGGAAGAGGAGGGCCTAGAGTCACACAGGAAGCCTGGGGGGAGCAGGGACTCGACTCCGGTTGTCTCTGTGGCAGGCTAGTGCCCAAAGCACTGGCCCAGCCTTCTTCTCCTCTAACTGTGGGGCACGCTTCAGTTTCTTTGATCCGCCAGCAGTTCCCTGCTCTCTTGGCATCACCCAGCACCCTTCTCACCTGGGCTGAGGCCTCTGGGATTTTGCAGCTCTACCTGACTCTAGGTAAGAAGCCTCAACAGTGTCCCCGGGAGCAGAATGGATCCCGGTGCCAGATTCTTGCTGTACAAGTGGGTACGAAAGCCCCCTGCTCCCCCATCAGGCCTCCACAGAAACTGCCACAGTTCCAGTGGGGAGGGTGATCCCTGCGGCAAGCTGCAGGCCAGGCAGTGGGGTCAGGCTGAGGGCTGATGGCTGCCAGAGCTGGTTGAGAGCACAAGGCGCTCTACACCGTGCGGGAGAGCTACTGCTCTGGTTTGTGCACCTTGGAGCCCAGCTGCAGCCAGCTCCAGTGTCACCTCCACCGCATCACACCCAGGGCTCAATCTCACCCCAGGGTCTGCAGGTTGTATGGCCCTCGTTGGGTCCTCACGGAGCCCAGGCACTGCAGGGATGTGCAGTCACGGGGGCACATCCCTGTCCTGCTCTTTGGCACTGTGGGCTTTTAGTGACTGCTGCGTGTAGCTGGACTTTCAGAAAGCCTTTGATAAGGTCCCTCACCTGAGGCTCTTAAGAAAACTCAACTGTCGTGGGATAAGAGGGCAGGTCCTCTCATGGACTGGTAACTGGTTAAAAGACTGGAAACAAAGGGTAGGAATAAATGGTCAGTTTTCACAATGAAGAAAGATAAATAGTGGTGTCCCCCAGGGGTCTGTACTAGGACCTGTGCTATTCAACATAGTCATAAGTGATCTGGGAAAACGGGTAAAGAGTGAGGTGGCAAAGTTTGCAGACGATACAAAACTACTCAAGATAGTTAAGTCCCAGGCAGACTGCAAAGAGCTACAAAGGGAGCTCACAAAACCGGGTGACTGGGCAACAAAATGGCAGATGACATTCAGTGTTGATAAATGCAAAGTAATGCACATTGGAAAACATAATCCCAACTATACATATACAATGATAGTCTAAAATAGCTATTACCACTCAAGAACGAGATCTTGGAGTTGTTGTGGATAGTTCTCTGAAAACATCCACTCAATGTGCAGTGGCAATCAAAAAAGCGAACAATGTTAGGAACCATTAGGAAACGGATAGACAATAATACAGAAAATTTCATAATGCCACTATATAAATCCATGGTACTTTTGAATACTGTGTGAAGATGTGGTCGCCCCATCTCAAGAAATATATATATTAGAATTGGAAAAGGTGCAGAAAAGGGCAACAGAAATGATTAGGGGTATGGAACAGCTTCCCTATGAGGAGAGATTAAAAAGGCTGGGAATGTTCAGCTTGGAAAAGAGACGACTAAGGGGGATATGATAGCAGTCTATAAAATCATGACTGGTGTGGAGAAAGTGAATAAGGAAGTGCTATTTACCCCGTCACATAACACAAGAATCAGGACCCATAATGAAATTAATAGACAGCAAGTTTAAAACAAACGTAAGGAAGTATTTCTTCACACAATGCATAGTTAACCTATGGAACTCATTGCCAGGGGACATTGCAAAAGCCCAAAGAATAACTGAGTTAAAAAAGGAATGAGATACGTTCATGGAGGATAGGTCCATCAATGGCTATTAATCAAGATGGTCAGGGACGCAACCCCATGCTCTGGGTGACCCTAAACCTCTGACTGGCAGAAGCTGGGACTGTATGACGGGGATGGATCACTCGATAAATTGCCCTGTTCTGTTTATTCGCTGTAAAGCACCTGGCACTGGCCATTGTTAGAAGACAGGACACTGGGCTAGATGGACCATTGGTCTGTCCCAGTCTGGCCGTTCTTATGTTCTGTTCTAATATTATGGCCCTTGTGTGCATCTCCAGCAGCTGCAGACACAACCTCACATCCCCTTCACCAGTAAGGACCTGCCCATGTTTATATATACATTCAGATTCCGAGGTGAAGAACAAATCCCATGATTCCCCTGACCTGGCCCCACCCTCAGGGCCCTGGTGCAGGGAGGCAATGGCCCAGCACATCACAGTCCAAGGCCCCACACCCAGAAATGTGGGGGAGGGACAGTCGGAGGATGCCAATGCGGCTCAATGGAGGGGCCTTCTCCACCACCACAGGAAAAGTGGATTGGGGCTCCATCGCAGCTCTCTGGCAGCATCAGGAAATGTGACCTGCTCCTACACTAAGACCCCTTTTCCTGTCAGCATGGGGTCTTGGCGTGGCTGAGAATCAGGCCCAGAGTGACTTGGCTGGGAGGGTGGTACTACTGCACTGGTTCTGCGCCTGGACACTGGGCACGTCACCTAACCCATCTGCTGACAAGGCAGGGTGTTAACAACTCTCCAGACCTCGCAGGGGTTGGGCAGTCTGGTTAAGTGGCCTGCAAAGTGTAGTGGATGTGCAATATTATTAGAAAAGGCAGTCAGCAGCCCAGGGGTTGGGCTAGAGTCAGCAAGTGCTGGCTTCCAGCCCTGGGCTCACTGCTGCGCACCATCTGACCTCTGCTGCTTTGTGCTGTTGTGATTGGGGAGACCCGTCCCCTGGTTCACTGACTACTACAGCAGCCTCGGTGCCTTGTGCAGACCAAAGGGTAGGATATGGAATGACACATCCCAACGAGGGGCTTTCTGGATAATGGGATCTGTCAGTGGATAGTTGGAAGTTGATAGTAATTAATATAAATCAGAAGTTAGGAACTGTAGTAAATCGATAAGGGAAGCAAAGGGACACAAGGAAAAATCTATGGCCAGCAGAGTTAAGAACAATCAATATAGGCTTACAGAAAATAGATCCTGTCAAATTAACAATATCTTTTTTTGATGAGACTGCAAGTGATAAAGGTAACAGTGGGCATGCGATATACTTAGACTTCTGTAATGCATTTCACTTGGCACCGCACAACATTTTGATTAGAAAACTAAAACAATTTACAATTAACATGGCACATATTAAATGGATTAAAAGTTGGCTATCTGATAAGTCTCAAAATGTAACTGTAAACAGGGAATCATTATCAATTGGGTATGTTTCTAGTGGGGTCCCGCAGGGTTCGGTTCTTGGCCCAACACTATTTAACATTTTTATCAATGACCTGGAAGAAAACATAAAATCATCACTGATAAAGGTTTCAGATGGCACAGAAATTGGGGGAGTGATAAATAATGAAAAGGACAGGTCACTGATTCAGTGTGGTCTGATCACTTGGTAAGTAGGTGCAATCAAATAATATACATTGTAATACAACTAAAGGTAAATGTGTGCATTTAGGAATCAAGGCAGTAGGCCATACTTACAGGATGACTCTGTCCTGGGAAGCAGTGACTCTGAAAAATATTTGGGGGTCATGGTGGATAAGGGGGAGGGATAGCTCAGTGGTTTGAGCATTGGCCTGCTAAACCCAGGGTTATGAGTTCAATCCTTGAGGGGGCCATTTGGGGCATAAATCTGTCTGGGGATTGGTCCTGCTTTGAGCAGGGGGTTGGACTAGATGACCTCCTGAGGTCCCTTCTAACCCTGGTATTCTATGAATCAGCTGAACGTGAGCTCCCAGTGCAACGCTGTGGCCAAAGAGCTAATGCGATCCTGGGATGCATAAACAGGAATCTCAAGTAGTATTAGAGAAGTTATTTGACCTCTGAATTTGGCCCTGGTGCTACTGCTGCTTAGAGTCCTGTGTCCAGTTCTGTGCTCACAATTCAAGAAGGATGGTGATAAATTGGAGAGGGGTCAGAGAGGAGCCACCAGAATGATTAAAGTGTTAGAAAACCTGCCTTATAGTGAGAGACTCAAAGAGCTCAGTCTATTTAGCTTAACAAAGAAGGTTAAGGGGTGACTTGATCACAGTCTATAGGTACCTACATGGGGAACAAACATTTACTAACGGGCTCTTCAGTCTAGCAGAGAAAGGTCTAATGTGATCCAATGGCTGGCAGCTAAAGGCAGACAAATTCGGATTGGAAATGAGGCGTGAGTTTTTAACGGTGAGAGTCATTAACCTTTGGAACAATTTACCAAGGATCGTGGTGGATTCTCCCTCACTGACAAGTGACAATGTTGAAATCAAGATGGGCTGTTTTTCTCAAAGCTCTGCCCTAGGGATTATCTGGGGCAGGTGTCTGGCCTGTGCTGTACAGGAGGTCAGACTAGCTGTAGCCGTGTTGGTCCCGAGATGGGTTGTAATTGTTTGTGCTACCCTGCATGGGTTCTGGTGAGGGGTACATGTACATCATGAAACGAGCTCTCTGGTGACCTGCTGACAACAGCCGCCCCAGTGCTGTTCAGACACGACCCCACGGGCAGTGAGGCCAGGCCCCTAGCCTCGCTGTAACCCTGCCCTGGCTGGGCTGATGCCAGGGGGTGGGTCCAGGACGCGTCCTTGCGTTGTGTCAGGAGGGGCCTGTGCTCCTGGGGAGGGATCTCACCCAGGGATCAATGGCCCCTGGTTTGTCTTCTGGAGCCTCCCCCCGTGCTCTGGTTCTGTGGGGCTGTGCGCCATTCACTGCCTGTCAGGGCTGTTCTCCAGGCAGGACAATGCTGCAATTGTGCAGCCCTGCTCCCAGGGCGGGTCACTTTCTGCAGACACATTCACATGGAAAAGTTTCCTGACAAAGAGGGAAGGAGAGAAAAGCTGGAGGCGAGGGGGGGGGGACGGACACCAGCCCCCAGGGGAGAGAACCCTCAGCCAGGGACTCCGCACAGCTGCTGAGGAGTGCAGCTCCCATTTGGAAACCAGGACTCGCTGGTCACAAACCCCGTCCTGGTCACTCTCTGACACTTGACTTGCCATTTTCGGAGCAGTTTTGCTTCCACGGAGCTGGGGCCCAGCAGAGAGAGGATGGCAGCTCCAGGCCAGCCGGGCGGGGAGGGCGTGGGCCTGTCCAGTGAACTACACAAGTCCCATGCCTTGGGCTGCCCCTCCGGCCCAACTCACCGCGAAGCCTCTGTCTGTTCTCCTTCTGCAATAGCTTTTGGGGCATATGTAGCGCATGACGGCAGTGGGGCCACTGACTGTCCCAGGCACAGCGCAGTGTTGTCCCGGCAGTACCACGCGGCTCCCCGACACCAGCCCAGGCCCCAGGACAGCCATACGGGCCAGTGAGCCCACTGCAAGCCGCGTCCACTGCATGCGAACCAGACACTGTCGGCTGGAGGAGAGGGGCTAAGAGGCTGTGGGGTGCTGAGCGGAGGAAGGGACTGGTGCTCCAGGAGCTCAACCATTGGCTTGGGGCGCTAAGTGCTACTCCTGGGGGTGGCAGAGTCACTCTGTTAGCCTTTCTGAGTGCTAGTTTCCTGACCGTCCCTGGGGAATCCCCGGGATTGACATGCAGCGCCTCCAGGGCTGCCTGTACTTAGCAAAGGGTTGTTAAGGGCAGTAGGTGTCAGCGGCAGGAATGGAGCCCATTGCTGGCCCCTGTGCTGGGCCCTGTTCACTAGACCATGCTGCCCCCAGGCCACTAGCACTGGGCAGTGGCAGTGCACGTGGATTTGTTCCCACCCACTGTGAACTCTTTTCAACCTCCCCATTCTGCCGAAAATCAAAACCTCATTAAAGGAACGAGCAAAAACCTGCTCAACTTTAAGGGTGGGGCTGTGACCATGGATGTGAACAGCGCCACCTGCTGGTTAAACACCCTCATTCACTGCACTCACATCGCATACTGCTACTCACCGGGGAGCCCATGCCTTGGGACGCGGGGCTGCCCTCCAGCTGCCCAGCCAGCAGAGGGGGAGAGGAGATACCTGTTGCCCAGAGGCAGAGAGGAGGCCAGCAGCAATGGGCAAAGGACAGCAGTTCCCCCCCAGCCTCAGCCCCCTCCCAGGCCAGCGCCTCTCTGCAATGTAGGGACTACGCTACAACAAAGCCGCACCTGGATCTGTGCGAGAGGGGGCAGAAACTATAGAGCAGTAGGAAGGCAGCAGCGGTGCTGGCTTTCCCCAAGGTGGGAGCTGCAGCCCCAGGGGAGGTGACCCACTGTCCAGCATCACCATGTCCTACTGCCATCCCCCAACACATACACTGGACTCACCCCCTGGTGTCAGCCCAGCCAGGGCAGGGTTACAGCGAGGCTGGGGCCTGGCCTCACTGCCCGCGGGGTGGTGTCTGAACAGCACTGGGGCGGCTGGTCTCCCAGCTGGTGTGACTCAGCATTGCTCCAGGGGGGCCAGCAAGCCGCCGGCAGCCCAGGAACTGGTGTGTATGACTTGCATGGCTGTAGCATGGGGAGAGCCGGCCCTCTTGTGCATTGCTCTTCTTTCTGTGCCAGTGGCCAGTGGACCTAGTGCTAATGAGAGCGGAGACAGAGGCTTTGCTTCCTGGCTCGTCCGTGCAAAGGGAAACCAGCCAGAGGGAAGCTGGGGAGGTGTTAGAGATGGCCACAGACAGCACTGTCAGGTGGGGACTCCCCATGCTAATGCTGGGTTTTAACTCCCACCCAGGACTCGCTCCAACACCGTTCTCAGCTGTATCAGCAGCAGTCACCTTGGTCGGCCACACACAGCCCCAGCGGCCCCAGCCACCGTTCAGGCACAGAATCATAGAATCATAGAATATCAGGGTTGGAAGGGACCTCAGGAGGTCATCTAGTCCAACCCCCTGCTCAAAGCAGGACCAATCCCCAACTAAATCATCCCAGCCAGGGCTTCGTCAAGCCTGACCTTGAAAACCTCTAAGGAAGGAGATTCCACCACCTCCCTAGGTAACCCATTCCAGTGCTTCACCACCCTCCTAGTGAAAAAGTTTTTCCTAATATCCAACAAACCCCCCCACTGCAACTTGAGACCATTACTCCTTGTTCTGTCATCTGCTACCACTGAGAACAGTCTAGATCCGTCCTCTTTGAAACCCCCCTTCAGGTAGTTGAAAGCAGCTATCAAATCATAAGAACGGTCATACTGGGTCAGACCAAAGGTCCATCAAGCCCAGTATCCTGTCCTCTGACAGTGGCCAATGGCAGGTGCCCCAAAGGGAATGAACAGACAGGTCATCATCAAGTGATCCATCCCCTGTCAACCAGTCCCAGCATCTGGCAAACAGAGGCTAGGGACACCATTCCTGCCCATCCTGGCTAATAGCCATTGATGGACCTATCTAGCTCCCTTTTGAACCCCGTTAAAGTATTGGCCTTCACAACACCCTCTGGCAAGGAGTTCCAGAGGTTGACAGTGTGTTGCGTGAAAAAATACTTTCTTGTGTTTGTTTTAAACCTGCTACCTATTAATTTCATTTGGTGGCCCCTTGTTCTTGTATTATGAGGAGTAAATAACACTTCCTTATTTGCTTTCTCTATACCATTCATGATTTTATAGACCTCTATCATATCCCCCCTTAGTCGCCTCTTTTACACTTAGCCCAGTATCCTGTCTTCCAACAGTGGCCAATGCCAGGTGCCCCAGGGGGAATGAACAGAACAGGCAATCATCAAGTGATCCATCCCCTGTCACCAATTCCCAGCTTCCAGCAAACAGAGGCTAGGGACACCATCCCTGCCCATCCTGGCTAATAGCCATTGATAGACCTATCCTCCATGAACTTCTCTAGTTCTTTTTGGAACCCTGTTAACGTCTTGGCTTTCACAAAATCCTCTGACAAGGAGTTCCACAGGTTGACTGTGTGTCGTGTGAAAAAAATACTTCTTTTTGTTTGAAACCTGCTGCCTATTAATTTCTTTTGGTGACCCCTACTTGTGTTATGAGAAGGAATAAATCATAGAATACCAGGGTTAGAAGGGACCTCAGGAGATCATCTCATCTAACTACCTGCTCAAAGCAGGACAAAGCCCCACACAGTTTTTGCTTTTTTTTTACCCCAGTTCCCTAAATGTCCCCCTCAATGATTGAACTCACAACCCTGGGTTTAGCAGGCCAATGCTCAAACCACTGAGCTATCCCCCCTCCTTATTTATTTTTGCCATCCCAGTCATGAATTTATAGACCTCGATCATATCCTCCCTTAGTCATCTCTTTTCCAAGCTGAAAAGTCCCAGTCTTATTAATCTTTCCTCATATGGAAGCCGTTCCATACCCCTAATCATTTTTGTTGCCATTTTCCAATTCCAATATATCTTTTTTGAGATGGGACGACCACATCTGCATGCAGTATTCAAGATGTGGGCGTACCATGGATTTATAGAGAGGCAATATGATATTTTCTGTCTTATTATCTATCCCTTTCTTGATGATTCCCAAGAATCTGTTCGCTTTTTGTACTGCCATTGCACATTGAGTGGATGATTTCAGAGAACTATCCACAATGACTCCAAGAACTTTTTCTTGAGTCGCCCAGTTTTGTGAGATCCTTTTGTAGCTCTTCGCAGTCTGCCTGGAACTTAACTATCTTGAGTAGTTTTGTATCATCTGCAAATTTTGCCACCTCACTGTTTACCACTTTTTCCAGATCGTTTATGAATATGTTAAATAGGAATATGTTAAATAAGACTGTCCCCTGGGGGACACCACTATTTACCTCTCTCCAGTCTGAAAACTGACCATTTATTCCTACCCTTTGTTTCCTATCTTTTAACCAGTTACCAATCCAGGAGAGGACCTTCCCTCTTATCCAATGACAGCTTATTTTGCTTAAGACCCTTTGGTGAGGGACCTTGTCAATGGCTTTCTGAAAATCCAAGTACACTATATCCACTGGATCTCCTTTGTCCAAATGCTTGTTGACCCCCTCAAAGAATTCTAGTAGATTGGTAAGGCATGATTTCCCTTTACAAAACCCATGTTGACTATTTCCCAATAAATTATGTAAAAAGCAACAGAGGGTCCTGTGGCACCTTTGAGACTAACAGAAGTATTGAGAGCATAAGCTTTCGTGGGTAAGAACCTCACTTCTTCAGATGCAAGACTAACACGGCTACCCCTCTGACCAATAAATTATGTTTATCTAGTGTCTGACAATTTTGTTCTTTACGATAGTTTCAAGAAATTTGCCCGGTACTGAAGTGAGGCTTACTGGCCTGTAGTTGCCGGGGTCACCTCTGGAGCCCTTTTTAAAAATTGGCGTCACATTAGCTATCCTCCAGTCATTTGGTACAGAAGCTGATTTAAATGATAGGTTACAGATGACAGTTAGTAGTCCTGCAATTTCACATTTGAGTTCCTTCAGAACTCTTGGGTGAATACCATCTGGTCCTGGTGATTTATTACTGTAAAACCGCCTCTAATGACACCTCAATTTGGGACAGTTCCTCAGATCTATCATCCAGAAAGAATGGCTCAGGTTTGGGAATTTCCTTCACATCCTCAACAGTGAAGACTGATGCAAAGAATTCATTTAGTTTCTCCTCAATCCCCTTATCATCTCTGAGTGCTCCTTTAGCATCTCGATCGTCCAGTGGCCTCACTGGTTGTTTAGCAGTCTTCCTGCTTCTGATGTATTTAAAAGATTTTTTATTATTTCTTTTGGAGTCTTTGGCTAGCTGTTTTTCAAATTCCTTTTTGGTCTTTCTAATTATATGATTACACTTCATTTGCCAGAGTTTATGCTCTTTTCTATTTACGTCCTTAGGATTTATCTTCCACTTTTTAAAGGATGCCTTTTTGCCTCTCACTTCTTCTTTTACTTTGTTGTTTAGCCACGGTGGCACATTTTTGGCTCTCTTACTATGTTTTTTCATTTGGGGTATACACTTAAGTTGAGCCTCTATTATAGTGTCTTTAAAAAGTTTCCATGCAGCTTGCAGTGATTCACTTTTGGCGCTGTACCTTTTAATTTCTGTTTCACTAACCTCCTCATTTTTGTGTAGTTCCCCTTTCTGAAATTAAATCCTACAGTGTTGGGCCGCTGTGGAGTTTTCCCCGCCACAGGGTTGTTAAATGTAATTATATTCTGGTCACTATTACCAAGCGGTCCAGCTATATTTACCTCTTGGATCTGACCCTGTGCTCCGCTTAGGACTAAATCAAGAATTGCCTCTTCCCTTGTGGGTTCCAGGACTAGCTGCTCCACGAAGCCGTCCTTAATGGTGTCAAGAAACTTTATCTCAGCATCCCTTCCTGAGGTGATATGTACCCAGTCAATATGGGGATAGTTGAAATCCCCCATTATTATTATTTGCTTTTTTATTTTAATAGCCTCTCTAACCTCCCTGGTCAGGTGGTCTGTACTATAGCCCTACTGCTATATTCTTATTTTTCAAGCATTTAATTACTATCCATAGAGATTCTATAGTACAATTTAGTTCAATTAAGATTTTTACTTCATTTGATTCTACGCTTTCTTTCACATATAGTGCCACTCCCCCACCAGCACAACCTGTTCTGTCCTTCCGATATATTTTGTACCCTGAATCCCCCCTCATTCTTCTCTTCTGTAGACTAAACAATCCCAGTTCCCTCAACCGCTCCTCATAAGCCATATGCTCCGGCCCCCTAATCATTTTTGTTGCTCTCTGCTGGACTCTTTCCAATTTTTCCACATCCTTCTTGTAGTGTGGGGCCCAAAACTGGACACAGTACTCCAGATGAGACCTCACCAATGCCAAATAGAGGGGAATGATCACGTCCCTCGATCTGCTGGTAATGCTCCTCCTTATACAGCCCAAAATGCTGTTAGCTTTCTTGGCAACAAGGGCACACTGCTGACTCATATCCAGCTTCTCGTCCACTGTAACCCCTAGGTCCTTTTCTGTAGAACTGCTGCCTAGCCGCTCGGTTTCTAGTCTGTAGCAGTGAATGGGATTCTTCGTCGTAAGTGCAGGACTGTGCACTTGTCCTTGTTGAACCTCATCAGATTTTTTTGGGCCCAATCCTTTAATTTGTCTAGGCCCCTCTGTATCCTATCCCTACCCTCCAGCGTATCTACCACTCCTCCCAGTTTAGCGTCATCTGCAAACTTGCTGAGTGTGCAGTCCACATCATCCTCCAGATCATTAATGAAAATATTGAACAAAACCGGTCCCAGGACCGACCCTTGGGGTACTCCGCTTGATACCGGCTGCCAACTAGACATGGAGCCATTGATCAGTATCCATTGAGCCCGACCATCTAGCCAGCTTTCTATCCACCTTATAGTCCATTCATCCAGCCCATACTTCTTTAACTTGCTGGCAAGAATACCGTGGGAGACTGTATCAAAAGCTTTGCTAAAGTCAAGGAATAACACATCCACTGCTTTCCCCTCATCCACAGAGCCAGTTATCTCATCATAGAAGGCAATTAGGTTAGTCAGGCATGACTTGCCCTTGGTGAATCCATGCTGACTGTTCCTGATCACTTTCCTCTTCTCAAAGTGCTTTAAAATGGATTCCTTGAGGACCTGCTCCATGATTTTTCCAGGGACTGAGGTGAGGCTGACTGGCCTGGCATCTCCTTCCCTTGGATCTGTGGCTGAGGCCTCTGTGCAGCATGGTGGGCTCACGGGACCAAGAGCTCAGGCTGCTTCTTGGGCTTGTTGCCCCAGCCAGAGCGCCAACTCTCCAATTGTCTTAGATTGTCTTAGATTACTGTGTCCAGTTTTTGTTCAACATCTTTATTATGATCTGGATGATGGGATGGATTGCACCCTCAGCAAGTTCGCAGATGACACTAAGCTGTGGGGAGAGGTAGAGACAATGGAGGGTAGGGATAGGGTCCAGAGGGACCTAGACAAATTGGAGGATTGGGCCAAAAGAAATCTGATGAGGTTCAACAAGGACAAGTGCAGAGTCCTGTCATGACCCGGTCTGTGGTGTTTCTATCCCTTTGGGCCAAAGAGAAGTGATCAATGACAGTTGCGCTGTAACTCTGCCCCTTGGGCCAGTGTCCAGCGAATGGGAGTGGAGCCTGCCTGGCGACGCCCAGCATCAGATGGGTTTTCCTGCGCTTTACTTAGCTTGGAAGTTCTTTGGGGCAGGGACTGTCTTTTTGTTCTGTTTCTACAGCCCCTAGCATGATGGGGCTCACCCCCATGGCTGGGGCTCCTAGGTCCATAGGTGCCAACTCCATGGTTGCTCTGGGGCTGGAACACCCAGAGAAAAAAATATAGTGGGTGCTCAGTACCCACCAGCCCCCTGCCCTTCAGCTCTTTGGTGGGCCCACCTATCAGCTGTTCGGCAGCGGGTGGGGCAGGAAGAGGCGGAGCAAGGGTGGGGCCTTGGAGGAAGGGCCAGAATGGAGGCGGGGCCTTGGAGCAGAGCAGGGGTGGAACACCCACCCAGAAAGAAGAAAGTCAGCGCCTACGCCTAGGTTTATGGCAATGCAAACAATAATACTGTTAATAATTAATATCCTGCTTCTGCAGGACTGAAGGGGTAAGATGGTGGGAATTGTTCTCCTTCAGGGGCCCACCTGGAAATGACAGTTTGTCACCAGAGATTAGCTCAGGCAGCAGCCATCTTCCATAGAAATGCTGGAGCTGAGCTGGAGGAGGGTCAGGGGATGTTTGGTGGCTGGGATCTCAGAATCTAAACCCAGCTAAGCCACTTAGTCTAGCCCCTGGAAACACCACAAAGAGCGGCTTTAGAAAGGGTGTAAGAGAATGACTGGCCAGGGCTTCCCACTGGTGATCGTGAGGCTGTGATGTGACGTGGGGTGGCAGCGTGATGGGGGAGGATGCGGCGAAAGAGAAGTTGGATGATGTCATGTTCTGCCATTTTATCCCTAGGGTCAAAGTCCCATTCTGAGGAGTTCCCGCCCTACATCATTGATCACCCAACAGACTTGGTGGTGCGTTGGGACCAGCCTGCCACCCTGAACTGCCGTGTGGCAGGGAGCCCGGCACCCACTATTGAGTGGTACCGCAATGGGGAGTATGTGGAAACGAGCAAAGACAACGTTTATTCCCAGCGTACCCTTCTGCCCGATGGGTCGCTCTTCTTCCTCCGCCTCAACCAGCGGAAGGGCCAGTCCGACGAAGGCGTTTACACCTGTGTAGCCATGAACCACCTGGGCACAGCCAGCAGCAAGAACGCGTCCCTGTACATTGCCGGTAAGGCGTTAGGAGCTGCCCACTGGATTGAGTGCCTGGAAATGGCCGTGCTTACTGGGCAGCCAAGAGATTTGACTTTGCTTTCAGTGCTTTGCTGAGCCTGCTAACAACAGAGGGGAGGGATAGCTCAGTGGTTTGAGCATTGGCCTGCTAAACCCAGGGTTGTGAGTTCAGTCCTTAAGGAGGTAATTTGGGGATTTAGTTGGGGATTGGTCCTGCTTTGAGCAGGGGGTTGGACTAGATGACCTCCTGAGGTCCCTTCCAACCCTGATATTCTATGAATACACAGCTTTCCCCCAGCTCTTTGGTTTAACAAATCAGCTGGGGAACAAACAATATTAACCCATGATGCATCAGTGAAAGAGGATAAATAATGCCAGCAGCAATTTCCCATGTCCCACTGAGGGGTAGCCACAGGGGGCCTAATCTGAATGGCGCTGAGCACTCTCAACTTCTACTGAAGTAGGGTTGGGCCCATCAAGAGTTTTCCCATAAGAAATGAAGCGAAAGCTGGAAATTGAGAGTTCTGGGTGGTAGGTAGCTCCAATGCAACCTCTTAGCCCCTGCTCAGGCTGAGTCACACAGATATGTTGAGAGGTCCCCATGTCACCACTATGAGACACCAGGGGTAGCCTCCTGCATGCCAGCTCCCTAATGCATAGCCTTCCAAGTATGCCCTTGCACTGGGCTTTGGTTGGAGAAGAGGAATGTATCGACTGAAGGGTACTTCTCTTTGTCTGGTCTGTGCTTGGATGGGAAGGCAAATGAGCCAATTTCCTGCAGTATCTGGAGCTCCGGCCCAGGCACTGCCATCTGGTACGTTGTCTCTCTGTCCGGAACCTGAGTAAAACTCAGGGAGACGCTCATTGCAACTGGACTGGGAAGAATGTGCTGAAACTCCACAGGCAACTCGCCTGCTATTTATAAGGTAACTTTCCAAGGCCTCCATGCCATGGGGATGAAGGTTATTCACTCAGTTCCCGCTGAGTGGGAGATGCTGTGCAGATCAGTAGGAAGTAGAGCGGAGTGACTAATGAATTTTTTGGTTCAGGGGCTGTCATGGCTGATTCCCCACTCTGGCACTTCGAGTGCAGAAGGTGGGGGCCCGCAAGGATTCTAAAAATTAATACTGGCCACTCCAGGCTTGTATTAAACTCACAAGTTTAGGACTTGTTGGGACCTTGAATGGGTAGATACTGCCACTACCCAAGTGCAAAAAAACCCCTTTGGACCCAGGAAGGCGCATTCGGGAATTTCTCGCTGTGGGGTACCCTCAAGCCCTTTCAACCCCACCCCCCTTCCAGGGAAGAGCTGAGAAAGAAAACAAAGGAAATCAGCTGTTGCCACCAGCTGATTAACAACATATGCACAAACTTCCTAGGACACAAAACCCAATCCTGTTCTCAAAAAAGGTAAATGTTATTAAAAACCAAAAGAAAGAAAATACATCTGGAACTTAGGCTATTGCTAGATTTAAAAAGAGCAAATATAATAATTAAACATCAAAATGGTTTTCTTGAGGTCCAGCTTAATGGTTGCAAGCAAAACAAAAGCGGTTGGGGGTTAGCACAGAGGAGTCCACAAGCCAGTAAGAAATAAAAGAAATAACCCTAATCGCATCTTCCTAGATATTCCCTGATTTACTTACATATCTGGGGTTTCAGATAAGTAATTCCTAGGTATAGATTTGATGATTTTTCGTACCTGGTTTAGCTTCTTACAGCATCGCTGCTCTGTGTCTCCTCTCTCCGGAGAACAACAACAGACAGACAAAGGGAAAGTTTTTTCCCAATTTTAAAAAGTTCTAGCCCTCCCATTGGCTCTTTTGGTCAGGTGTCCATTCCCTCCCTTTTACCTATGATTTTTTTTAACCCTTTACAGGTAAAGCAAGTAGAGAACAGCTACTACCAGGGATTTTACAGCTAACTGGCTGGCTGGGTGTCCATCAAAGGGAGCTACCCCCCCTTTATTTATCATACCCTGTGCCCCCCGGCTCCGATTCCAGCATCACGTTGGTCATTGTCTGTCATGTGTTGAAGCTCAGCTGGCTCCAGGCTTCCTGCAATGGGGTAAAGTGACCTGGACTTTCTCATCGTCACTGCCTTGGCAGGTGAAATCCTGGAGGACAGTCCCTGCTCTGGGCCAGATGAGCTGCACATGCTCGCTGCTCCCTCACTGCATGTCTGCTGTCTGAACCCCCATGTAAGGGGGCTGTCTGCATTTTTGGCAGCTGCAGCTCTGGACTGTAGCAGCTGGTCCCCCCTCGGGCCCCCTTCCACAATATTTCCTCTTGCAAGGGTTGCTCAGCACAAGAACCCACATTTCATTAGTGATGCAATGCAATCCTCTCTGCTGGGCAGGCTCAGAGCCTTTCCAATTAACATTTTGTTACCGATCAGGCTCCATTAAGTCTCTGGTTCCCACAGCTCAGCCCAGGGCCCTGTCCTGGTGTCGGTGGGTTATAAATACACCTCTACCTCGATATAACGCTGTCTTCGGGAGCCAAAAAATCTTACCGCGTTATAGGTAAAACCGCGTTATATTGAACTTGCTTTGATCCACCAGAGCGCTGCTTTACCGCGTTATATCCGAATTCGTGTTATATTGGGTCGCGTTATATCGAGGTAGAGCTGTATTCATATGGGTAAACCTGGTTTGGGAGATGCTTTTATTAGCAACACTAATGAAGCCCTGGGTAAAGTCCTGGCTTGTTGTATGACGTGCTGGCCTGATGAAGCGCCATCCACTTTCTCCTCCTCTGCAGGCACAGGCATGAGAGGAGCTTTCAGAGCCCTTGCTGGAGCTGGGCCTGGTGTGGCTAAGCCAACACTGCCAGAACTCGGGGGTGTTGTCAGATGCTTTCGGTGTGGTGCTCTGCTCTGTTCAATGTTGATATCAATCGGCTGCGTGCGTGTGTTCCCTCTGTGTGCTGCCCCAGCTCTGCGCAGAGAGCTGACACAGCAGACCCTGAGAGAACCCCCAATGGCCACAGACTCTAGTAAGGTACGAAGGCACGTCGGCCAGGTTTATTGCCTTTAGAGATACACAGTCTCCAGCTCCCGGGCAAACGAAGTCCAAGGTGCTGCTAAGGTGCGGCTAGCCAGTACATATGTGCTCCCTTGACAATGGACTCAGCTCAGTCAGTGGCAGGACTTTTCACTGCCCCCTAGGCCGGACAAAGATATTCACTCAAGGATGCATTCTTATACACAGATACAAACAAGTTACACATCACTCCTGACGTATTGAGGTGCAACCCCTCTACGCAGCAAGGTACAACCCCTCCACGTAGTAAGGTGCCGCCTCTCACCTTGTACATGTTGGTTCGAACAAAACAACTCTATCCATCAGATTCCCCTTTTGGCCCTGTCATTGGGATGGGTCAGCTTGTTCCTGGTTATGTATGGAAGATACAAGTATTGGAGTGTTCTGATATCTAGTGTTTAGTACCTTTTAGGTATGTCTCTTCTTGCAGCATCAGCCCTTTCCTTGCCAGCTTGTGTGAGCAGGGCCTTCCTCTGGCTCACAGCTTAACTTTGCTTTATGTTAGCAAAGTCTTGACCATTACTTTAGTTCAGGCTTTAGGCCTCATACCGGGCCTCTGATACCAAGGTTTATATCTTAGGGCCTCCTCTTACTACAGGGGGGGAGCCAGGGGCCATAACCATATGGGTGTAGTTTGGGGGGGCAACGCCATCCCTTCTGCCCTCCAAACTATGCCCATGTTAAAAAGTGGGGTGCATGGCCCCCTCCCCCCGGTTCCAGTGCTGGTGGCTCTCCACTTCTACAAAGGTTCTGGCGCCCTTGGCTAAGGCTGCATGGTCCTGCCGTGGATGAGGGGATCTGAACCCGGCTTCCAGAGGGTCCGTGGGACTCATGGTCTGAGCCGGTCACTTTGGAACATAGGAGCTGCCAGACAGGATCAAACCAGGCTGCCTGGTGGACCTTGTGTGGGAAAAGGAGAGTCAAATTCAGATGGGGACTCAGCACTCCTCTTGTTTATTTGTGGTGAGCAACAGAGCACCTGAAACCCCTGCAGCTTAGCTGGGCACTGCCAGACTCTGAGCCCAGAACGAAAATCCAGCCATAGGAAAGGAGAAGTAAGGGGAAGCTCGTCTTTTACTCCTTCTGTTCACGGGAGGATGCCACGGATCTACCCGGCCTCACCCAAGAACAGGCAAAACACAGCCTGTGTGGAAGATCTGATTGCATATCAGTGCTGGGTGGCTGCCCCGGCCCCTCCCGGCAGGTGTTCGGCACACTGTCTGCACTGCCAAAGCGCTGTTGTAAAGAAAACGAATTCATCGCCCAGAACATATGTGACCAAGACCCACAGTGGAGAGTTCAACAGAAACCATCGACATCTACAATTTGTTCCTCAGAAAGAACAATCAACAACAGAGCAAACACTACAGCTGGCGGATGCAAAACAAGAAAAGGAAGACTCAAGGGTTCTAGACCGACCACAGCCAGCTGTTGTAACTACTGGACAGCCAGATGACCACGTAGTTACGGGTTTGGGTCGTGTAATTAGAAAACCAGTGTGATTCAGAGACACTTAACAGACTGATTGGCACTGAAGTTCAAAGACAGCATGATCGTGTATTTAGTGTAAGCGGTAGGTATGTAGAACTTAGAGGGGGAGATGGAATGACGTGCTAAACTGTATTATACCATTCAGCCACTTGGTGGCACTGTGTGTAACGTACCTTGTTTCAGCTCCCCTGAGCCATGGGGCGGAGCACCAGAGGGCCTGATGCTGAACGCGGTTGGGGGGCTCACTCAGCAGGAAGCTCCGTAGCCCGTCCATACCTGGTACAGGACCGTGACAGCCGGGCTCAGGGAAGAGCAGGAGGCTGGAGGGTGCCTAGCGTGGCTATGGGGCAGCTGGCTGAATAGACATGACGGACAGGGCCACATTCCATTCTCTGCTCATGGATTTTCAGCCAGATGCTCACAAAACCCTGGGCAAATCCCAGCAAGGAGCAGAAGCCATCCCAGGGGGGTGAGGGCACCCACCAGCCCGGGTCCAAGGAAGAGTCCGTGTGCCCCTCCCCCCACAGGGCCTACCCACTGGCAGGAGCAGGCGGATGTGCCAAAAGAGAAACGGGGCTCAAGGCCAGGGGAGTCGCCGGGCCAGATTCTGCCTCTCGGGCCGGGGCAGCAGGAGGGCTGGAGGCCTTGCCCTGTGGTTTGGCTTATATTTGGTCTCCTTGCAGCGCTGCGGGAAGATTTCCGGCTGCAGCCCAGCAACCTGCTGGTGACGGTGGGGGAGCAGGTGCTGTTAGAGTGTGCGCCCCCGAGGGGGCATCCCGAGCCCACCATCTCCTGGAAGAAGGACGGGGTCCCCATAAGCCAGAAGGCTGGCCATTACGAGGTAAGCTCGGTCCTCTCCCCCCTCCTCATACACTACCCTGCCCTGGCTTTTCCCACCTTCAGGACCGAGCAGGGGGCTTGGTTGCATGCTAGAGCACCAAGCCTCATGGCGTTTGCTGCCTGCAGACGGGGGGAGATGCCTCAGCCCCCAACTTCTAGTCCCAGGGTTCGAACAGACCCACTTTGGCCCCTGGCCCTCGGGCTGGGACAGAGCTGCCTTGGCCACCGGCTTCCTGTCCCAGAGTTCAAACAGAGCTGCTTTGGCTCCCTCTTCCCAGGGCTGGGACGGAGCTACCTCAGCCCCATATGGGAATCAGGTCTGTCGCTCTGTAGCCCAAATACGCGCTCTCTCACTCTCTCGCTTTCAGCCGTCCCTCTGTTGTTCTGGACTTGGTGGGGTGCTGCCATTCCTGCTGCTGGCCCAGTACGTGGGGCACAAGCTAAGCTCCCCCCAGATGCCGAGTTCCTGCACTGGGGCTGGCTCTGGCTGGGGCGACACGTGGGGCCCTGACTCCCTCTCTCCCTCCTTGCAGGTCTCCAGCGGGAAGCTCCTGATGGTGCACGCCCAGAGGAGTGATGCGGGGCTGTATGTGTGTGTGGCTTCCAACCAGGCAGGCCAACGAGAGAGCAAAGCTGCCCTGGTGTCTGTCCTGGGTGAGGAGACAGTCCCCTCCTTGGACCTTGCCCACTGGGCCTGGCGCCCGGCTGATAGCCCAGTAGCTGCCGTGGCATCACAGACCCACAGCTCTGGGACACTCCCTGAGAGGACCCCTTCAGTGCGTCAGCCCCCTTCGGGTCACTCTCTCACTGGGGTAAGCCCCGTGGCTTCCCTGCCTCCTGGGACCGAACCTCAGAGCCTTCAGCCCCCCGGCTTCACGCCGTGAGCAAACAGCAGCCAGTCCACCTGAGTAGGACTTGCACACCCAAAGGAAGCAATGCACCCTCAGCTTCCTGACTCGAGTGACTCCCAGCCAGTGTGACAGCAGGAACAGAGTGCAGGACATCCTTAGTTAACACAGTGAATGGGAAGTTACAGCAAAGTCCAGCTGAGTCAGTGCAGAGTCCAGAGCCCCTCTGAGGCTCTGTAGTCCCAGTCCAGAAGCGACTCCCCATCACACACTTCCAGCAGCCCACCCTTAACAACCCCACCTGGCCCCTCCTCAGTCCTTTGCCCTTGTTCCCAGGCAAACACAGTCATCTGGCCTCCCCCTTAGCCCTTTGTTCTCCAGCTGGTCACACCTGACTGGCTTCCTAAGGAGGTTGGGCCATCCATAGTCGTTAGTTGCTAGATGCCAAATGTCCAGGGAATTCGAGTGGTCACTGTCTTCAGGGACTTCCCCTGGGCCCAGGCCCCAGACAGCCAGGGTCAGTCTCACCTGGATCTCTGCAAAGAGTAAACAACCTTTCCTTCCCACCTAGTTAACCATGCAGCACATAGGGGAAACTGAGGCACACACAGTATTCAGACAAAACATTAGGAAAAATCCCCACTTTGTGCCGGGGGTGCCAGAAAACCAGCCAGGTGACCAATGAGACCACTGGTCGAACCCATATGGCCTGTGCCCAGGATGCCCGGTGCAGTCACCGTCTGAGGGGCATTAATAGCAGGCTGGCACGCATGAGAGGGGCTGGTTCTCCTAGACCATAACAGCAGCTCCCCCTCGCAAGGCAGCAGCAGGTTTGATGACAGCACCCAAGGCATCCTGCTCCCCAGGGCGAGGGGACCAGTTCAGGCTGGCTGGGACCCAGGCAACGCTCCCTGGAGCTTCTGAAGCCAAGCGCTCAGGAGTGCTGCCGGGAATCCCTGGCTACCCTGGCTCCCTGCATGGAAAGGGCCGTTCCCCTTGGGGGAGGAGATTCCTAGCCAGGTGATCTCTGCCTAGGGTGACCAGATGTCCTGATTTTATAGGGACAGTCCCGATTTTTGGGTCTTTTTCTTATATAGGCTCCTATTACCCCCCACCCCCTGTCCTGATTTTTTACACTTGCTGTCTGTCACCCTATCTCTGCCATAATGGCCAGGATGTGCTGGGAGAGCAGGCGGCCCTGAGGCCCCTCCTTGGTGCCCAGCCTCCTTGACCTGGAATGTCTCCATCCTTCGGGAGCCCTTCTTGGGGGCAGCCTGGCCCCTCTGAACACACGGGTCTCTCCCTGGGAGCTTGCTCCATTTGCAGCTTCACTCCATGGCTCCTGGTTTGGAGCCTACACCCCGACTCCTGGAGAATATCAGAGGCTTCCAAAACCAGTCCCTGGGCCTGACTCAAGCTGCAGGACTCTTGTGACAACCATGTCGAACCACAAGCCAGTGCATGGTTTAGAGACTCACTGGACTGGCTTCTCTCCCACATTGCTTTTCCTGGAGACACGTCCCAGCCTTAGCTGCAGATGTCTAGGAGATGGCTCCCTTTGAACTCCAACCTCTCGGAATTGCTGCATCACTTCCTCCCAGTTCAGCCACATGGGACACCATTTAGAATCATAGAATACCAGGGTGGGAAGGGACCTCAGGAGGTCATCTAGTCCAACCCCCTGCTCAAAGCAGGACCAATCCCCGGACAGATTTTTACCCCAGATCCCTAAATGGCCCCCTCAAGGATTGAGCTCACAACCCTGGTTTTAGCAGGCCACTGCTCAAACCATTGAGCTATCCCTTCCTCCAAGCTTACAGACAGCAGTGTGGACAGGGCTTGAGTCAAGCCAGCCTCTCCCAGTGCCCACACGCACACACCTTCTGCCCTGGCAACGGGCAATCAAATAGGAGAGAAATGATTGAAATTCTGGCACACCATAATTGACATGCTGTGTTTTAAACTATGAACCCCATTTTAAAGGATGTTTCCTCCCTCAGTGAACTAAACGAGAAAGCCAAAGCTTATCACATACAGTAGTAACACACACCCCCCCGTGGGTCACCAGCAGGGACTGACCCCAACCTGGGAACTACAGCAGCAATTGCCATGTGCCCTGTGGACCTGCTGCTAGACGGGGGCTTGACACACACTATCTCAATGGGTCACACAACTATTTGTTAGACAGCAATAGAATAGTGGAGCTCAGGAATCCTGGCTCTGAGAGGGGCCTGTGAGGTAGTGGTTAGAGGTAGGCTGACGGGGGTACATAGATTTGGCACATTCAGTGTGGAAAGCAGTGTGGCTGAGGTTGGGGTTGTCATGTTAGAGATGTGGGTTCTGTGGACAGTGGGTGCTAGCATTATATCAGGGTCCTTTTCCTTTGACACATTCAGTCTCGGTCTCCCTTCGGCAGCTTTTCCCTCCAACATTTGTTGTTACAAGTTACTGTAGCATCTAGGAACTTTCGCTGCTTTTCACGGTTGTGCTCACAGTAAGGATACATTTATAGATCCAGTTATCGCAACCCCCCCAGTGCAGGCAATGGCTGTTGAGAGCCACGTCCTTCCCCTTTCTGACTGTCCTTATTCCCTGAGGGCTGCACATGCTGGTAGGGCAGAGGTACTCCCCCCTAGGGTGGCATGGAGGAACATGGGGGAGGGGCATGGCGGGTCTGGGCCAGTCCCCACAGGGGGCGGGGAGGGAGTGCCCACCCCCCCAGCTCTGGTCTGGCCCCATCCCCAGCCATAGCCTCGGCTCCCGGCCCTGCACCTGGTCCCATCCCCCGCCTTGGCACGGCTCAGAACTTGGCCAGGGGCCTGGCTGCCTGCCCCCCGCATGGCCCAGCTGCTGCTCTGCTCCCAGTCCTGCCCCGCCCCCACCCTCTGCCTCAGCCCCTGGCTGCAACCCCACTCCCAGCCCCACCCAGCCCTAGTTGCAGCTCCAGCCTCGGCCCCCTTACCCCTGTCCACATCCCTGCCCCCCTCCCTCCCCGAGCCACTCCCGGCCCCAGCTCTGGGAGGGGAGGGGGCACAGTCAGGGGTAAGGGAGGGCATGACCCTCAAAAGTTTGAGGACCACTGTGGTAGGGGGTGGAGACCTCCTGGGGGCACAGGAGGTTGTGGGGCTTGGATCCTGTAACATGTGTCCCTGACTCTAATTCTCACAGCCCAGAGCTCCATCTCCCAGCAGAGCGGGGACGTGTCACTGAGATCTCTGCTTCTCCCTCCCCAGAAAAGCCAACGTTCACTCGCAGACCCAATGATATTGTGGCCAAATTTGGCAGCACCGTCCAGCTGGGGTGTGGTGTTGAGGGGGACCCACTGCCCAAAGTATGGTGGCACAAGGAGCACGGAGAGCTGCCCTGGGGCAGGTATGTGACGTATATTCGGAGGCTTCTGAACTTTGGCGCTGACCCCCCAGCTAGCAGGGCGGGTATCCGAATACCCAGCACTCCAAGCTCTGAGTAATTCCCATAGCCCATTGCTGCAAGGTAGGTAGAGGATGCCAGGCTCACTTAAGGCCGCGGGAGAGAGGGGGAACTGTGCCTGTTCGATACAGCACCCGGAGGGATCAGTGGAGGCAAACCCAGCCTGTCACCTGTTCCTGTTCTCCTGGAGGTGGGCAGAGTGGGGTACAGCCTGGCATTGTTACTGGTCATGAGCATGAGCAGTTCCCACCCTTTGGAATAACGGCTCCAAAGGCTCTGATGAGGCAGAGGGAACCATGGTCAGTGGTTGCTGCAAATGCAAAATCCCAGGCTCCGGCTGCCCATGTCCCACTCACCCATGGTTTATTGTTGTTATTATGAGTCATGTGCATAACGATGGGGCCTACAGGCCAGCCAGGACAGGGCTTGGCACAAACACCGAGTGGCCGCCAGTCCCTGTTCCATGCAGCTCACAGCAGCTGTTCTGTCTCACACGCCCAGGCACGAGGTGGACGAGGAGAACACCTTGCGGATTCATTATGTGACGACGTTTGACTCCGGCAGGTACATCTGCACGGCCCAGAACCAGGTGGGCACCGCCTCGGCCAAGGCCTCGCTCACTGTGCAGGGTAAGCAGCTCCATGCAGCCTTCACGGCCAGCAGCATGCCAGGGCTGGGCCATGCCCATGGGCAGCAGAGAGACCTTAGTGCCCAGCACACCCTGCTTCCAGCATGCCCCGGGAACTGGGGGAGGCAGAAAGCTGTCACCTGCGACTGGGGACACGTAACATCCCTGCCCTGCCCACCCACCAGCCCCATCAGCTCTGGCCCTCTCTGAGCAGCCCTGGTGTGATTCTCTCCTCTGCTCCCCAAGACTTGACAGGCTGGGGTCCCAGTATCTGGAGAGGGGCAGGCCAATGCCCTGAACTGCCTGAAACAACCCCACATGAGCTCCAAGAAAGCCCCTTTCTGTGCTACTTACCCCTGCGCTACCACAGGCCCAGGGATCGGGGCACAGTAGCACTTGGATGTTCCATCAGGAGACAATGCCCCTGGCTGCTGGGAACTGCCAAGGAAGCGGGGCCCGATCTGCAGACACACAGGGGAAGCGCACCTCGCATGGCCCGAGTGACTCCGCTGCTTGAGTGTGTGCAGGATTGGGCCCGTCACTTCATGGCTGGCCCAGCCCCTGCCCCCTCCAGCTCGGCTCCGTTCACTCTTCCCGGCTTCCAGTTTGATTCCTGGGGCCTGTGGTCTCCCCACTGGCTAGGGTTGCCAACTTTCTACTCGCACAAAACTGAACATCCTTGCACCACCCTTGCACCCTCCTCCAAAGTCCCACCCATACCCTGCCCCTTCGCCAATGCCCTGCTCCCGCTCACTCCATCCCCTTCCCCACCCCTCGCTCACTCTCCCCACCCTCACTCGCTCATTTTAACCAGGCTGGCTCAGGGGTTGGGGTGCTGGGGGGTGAAGGCTCCAGCTGGGGGTGTGGGCTCTGGGGTGGGGCCAGGGATGAGGGATTTGGAGTGCAGGAGGGGGCTCCAGGCTGGGACCGAGGGGTTCAGTGTGTGGGAGGGGGATCGGGGGTGGGGCAGGGGGTTGGGGCATGGGGGTGGTGAGGTCTTTGGCTGGGAGTGTGGACTATGTGGTGGGGCTGGGATGAGGGGTTTGGGATGCAGGAGGGTGCTCTGGGCTGGGACTGAGGGATTCGGAGGGTGGGAGGGGGATCAGGGCTGGGGCAGGGCTGCGGGAAGGGGTGGAGGTTCCAGCTGGGGGTGCAGGCTCTGGGGTGGGGCTGGGGATGAGGGTGCTCTAGGCTGGGCTTGAGGGGTTCGGAGGGTGGGAGGAGGATCAGGGCTGGGGCAGGGGGTTGGGGCCCGGGAAGGGGTCAGGGGTGCAGGCTCCAGGTGGCACTTACCTCAAGCAGCTCCCGGAAGCAGCAGCATGCCCCCTCCGGCTCCTACGTGGAGGCATGGCCAGGCGGCTCTGCACGCTGCCCCGTCCGCAGGTGCCACCCTTGCAGCTCCCATTGGCCACGGCTCCCAGCCAATGGAAGCTGCGGAAGCAGCGCTTGGGGTGGGGGCAGCGTGCGGAGCCCCCTGGCTGCCCCTACACATAGGAGCCGAAGCGGGGACAGACATACCAGCTGCTTCCCAAGAGCCACGCGGCATGGAGGCTAGCAGGGAACCTACCTTAACCCTCCTGCGCAGCACCGCCAACCGGACAGTCAATGGCCCAGTCAGCAGTGCTGACCGGAGATGTCAGGATTCCATTTCGACCGGGTGTTCCGGTTGATAACCAGACACCTGGTCACCCTACCACTGGCCTTTCCCGAGGGCACTCTGCCCTGATGTTGATGGGACAGCTCCGACTGGGAGGGGCCCTGAGTCACAGACCCCCTTCCCCATGGGCTGGACATGGCCCTGAACAAGAGATAGACCCTCCCATGTTGTAGGTGGGACTGTGCATTACAGATGTCTGGGCTGGGGGCCCTGCAGTGTCCATTAGCTGGGTGTCTGGGCTGCCGGCACATGGTAACAGCCCGTAGGCTGGGGTTGTCAGAGGGGAGAGGGAGCGACTTCTAAACATGCTCACTGGGGGTGGTATTGCCCCGGGGAGTTCCTGTTGCCCATGCCCCCAACCCCACACTTGTCCCTTTCTTGCCCGTAGACCCCCTGGACACTGGCCAGAGGGAGTGGCCGAAGGACGTCCCGCGGGAGATGATGGACGTCCAGCTGTACCTGGACAACAGCACCGCGCTTCCCTCCTCACCCGCCGTCTACCTGCACTGGAAGGTGAGTGAGGAGTCTCCACTAGTGCTAAGTGCACTGGGACCCCGGCCTGGAGTGTCTGCCAGCGAGCCCTGGGCAGCCCCTCTGCCTGGCTCGGGGACGGGTGGGGAGTGGTGAGGGTGGCTCTCCCCAGGGGCACCCAGGATTTGGAGGCCCTTAGTGTGAAGTGGGCTTCTCTGTGCCTGTTGTAGCTCAGCTCCTTGAAACCAGCAGCCTCTGGCCACACAAGCCCTGTCTGACAGGCCTCCCCAGACCTCACCCTCTTGGTGCGGGTTAGCGATAGGCACCAACCTGCGAGTCCTCAGAGCGGCCCCTGTGGTGCCCAGCCCGTGTCCCCTGGACACTCACAGAAATTACTGGCCTGCTGTCTCCAGCGGCCTCCTGCCCCCCAGTTATTTTTAGTAAAGTCCTGAACAGGTCACGGGCTCCATGAATTTTTGTTTATTGCCCATGAACTGTCAGGGACTTTTACTAAAAATAACCATGACAAAAACTTAGCCTTACTCGTAAGTAATGATCATAGAATCATAGAATATCAGGGTTGGAAGGGACCTCAGGGGGTCATCTAGTCCAACCCCCTGCTCAAAGCAGGACCAATCCCCAACTAAATCATCCCAGCCAGGGCTTCGTCAAGCCTGACCTTAAAAACCTCTAAGGAAGGAGATTCCCCCACCTCCCTAGGTAACCCATTCCAGTGCTTCACCCCCCTCCTAGTGAAAAAGTTTTTCCTAATATCCAACCGAAACCTCCCCCACTGCAACTCACCATTGGCATGTTCCCTGATACAGTCGGGCCTGTGCTCCGCAATGTCTGGCACCGACGTTGCCCAGTGGTGGAAGGCAAATGGGAACTGAGTCAGGCGCCATTGCAAATGTCAATCAGTCGCTCAGTCCGTGTGCAGATACTGCAAGGTAGAGAGCGCCCCGGCACACTCCATTGGCCAGGTGCTCAAACTGCGTCCTGAATTGTCAGCTCAGTTCAGAGTCCGGCCCAGTGGGCAGCACCCACCCACATACCCACCCCCCTCCTGTATTCATCCACCCACCCCTCGTATATTTATCTACCCACCCCCCCCACTCATCCATCCATCCATCCACCCACCCTCCTATCCACCATCCACCTCTCTCGTCCATCCATCCACCCACTCACCCACCCAGTTAACTACCCTCCTAGCCACCCACATCATAGCTCATAGGCTACTGAGGACCATTGCTTCAGCCAGAGTGACCATGGCTGATGGCATCGTACCAGGCATTGTAGAGGGACGTTCCCAGATCTGGGTCAATCCTGGGAATCCACAAATCTTTGGGCTGGCTCTACAGGCAGTGCCAGGGAGAGTCAAGGCATACACCCCATTGCATGTCAATAGAGCATTTGCAATAACACAGGGGTTCTCATACTGGGGATTGGGACCCCTCAGGGGGTCGCAAAGTTATTACATGGGGGGTCACAAGCTGTCAGCTTCCACCCCAAACCCCGTTTTGCATTATTAATGGTGTTAAATATATTTTAAAGTGTTTTTAATTTATAAGAGGGGTCGCACTCAGAGGCTTGCTATGTGGAAGGGGTCACCAGTACAAAAATTTGAGAACCACTGTAATAACACGTCCCTGCCGCATACCTGAGTCTGTATAGAAATGTGCTGAAAGCCGTGAACCAAAGGACACTCACGCACCAGGACCAGTGTGAAGATCACACACCAGATGTAGCAGAACATCTGGGACGCCAAATCCTTTCAGTGCGAGCCAAAGTGCTGACCTGCCAGTGGAATAGGGTACAGAGGGTGTCCATTATCGACTGCCCATCAGCGAAACATGATGATTGTGAGCAGCAATGTCTGTTAAGGCGTGGGCTGCATCCTACCAAGCAGGACATGAGTGAAAATCTTTCAGGGGCTGATAGTAATGAGATCAGCCTGTAGCTGCTACACTCGGTATGAGATTCGTTACCCTGGCACAGGGCCACTGTGATGCCGTCTGTCCAGTCTGCTGGTACTCGTCCTGATGCGTCCCAGTGATTACCAACCCACCCACTCTCTGACTCATCCATCCATCTAACCACCCATCCATCCCCCCCCCCCCCCCCCTCACCCCCCCCCCCCCCCCCCTCTCCCCCCCCATCCATCCCCCCCCCAGCTACTTACCCACCCACCGAACCACCCATCCACCCACCCATCCATCCCACCCCCAGCTACTTACCCACCCACCGACTCTCCCACCCATCTTTTCATCCCATCCACTGAACCCAACCAGCCATCCACCCTCTGACCCTCCCATCCCCCCAGCCACCCATCTACCAACTCATCCATCCACTGGCCCATCCTCCCGCCCTCCCATCTATCAACATTTATACAGCACTTTCTGCCATAGCAACCACACTCTGAGCTGCCTTCTCCCAGCGCATAGCCCTGCTGATGCAGCTCTGGCAGCCTGTCCCAAGCCCCTTGCCCAAGGCAAGCACCATCCTGGGCAGGAGGACAAGAGGAGACTCGGCTACGGGCAGCTGGGGGGTTGAGTAGATCTCTGCTGGCCTGGCCTGCGCCCCCACTGACCACGGTTGCCTTTCAGGTGATCCGCCCGTCCCAGCACACTGAGGGTCATGCTGTGCTGTACCGCTCCCTGCTGCCGGTCAGCACGGACTGGGTTGAATGGAAGGTGCCCAGGGAGCACGGCATCGTCATCCCAGCCCTCAAGAGAGGCTACAAGTATGAGTTCAAGGTTCGGCCCTATGCCGGGAAGGTCTATGGCCCGGACAGCAACGTCAGGCACCTCTGGATCCCGGAGGAAGGTACAGCCCGAGGCGCCCCCAGTCCCTCCAGCTCCGGGCCCTGACTCAGCTTGCTCTGCAGAGCAAGGTCACACGGGTTCTAGAGGGGCTGCTGGCCTGGCAGGGAGTCCACGAGTGACATGCTGGGCGGGTTTGAGGGCTTGGCGCATGGCTGCCTGCAGGTCCTTCTCCATGGTGCTGCTCCTTATAAGGCCGATGCCTCGCCGGGAGAGCATGGGCAGGGGGTCCCGCTGGAGCACACGGGAACCTGCCCATTCAGCTGTTGTGCATCCCCTGGGTGAATGGCGCGGTGGGTGCCCCAGTGTGCTCTGGCACCCCAAGGCTGCACCGTCCAGGGATCTTGTGCGGGGGCCGTGTGGGGAAGTGCCAAGGCTGGGGTCTGTCACTGTCCTGCTAGAGGGGACAGGCAGGGACGAGGAAGAGGATGGGGAGGAGGAGCAGCACCATGCACAATCTCAAAGGACCCCTGGGCACCAGAAGCCCAGGTTGGTACCTTCATCTGCAGTCACTCCCTCTCTGCATGGGCCCATGACCTGCCCTGCCTCTCTAGCGATACCTGCCCAAAGCCCAGATGGGCATCTTGGTGCTGGTGGGAGACCTCAGGGACCACAGCTCTGCTGCCCTCCACCCAGGGGTGAAAGTAGAAATAGGGACTTACCGGTATGGGGCTGGGTTGGGGCCGGCTCTGACCCCCAGAAGGGGCGGGGCCTCGGGCAGAAGGGGCGGGGATGGGGGGGGGGTCAGAGCCAGCCCCGGCCCGCTCTGTACCGGTAAGTGCCCTCCCCCGCTGGGGTAGCAGCAGCAGCCGGGGGCTCCGGCAGCAGTTTAAAGGCCCGGGGCTCCAGCCGCTACTGGGAGCGCCAGGCCCTTTAAATTGCCACCTGGGGAAGCCGGGCCCCCCGGTACGGCGCACTGGCTCTTGGGCCGGTACCCCGTACCGGGGCATACCGGCTTTCACCTCTGCCTCCGCCTCACACTCCCAGTGCTCGGAGTGCGGGGCCTGGCTCCAGGGACCACAGGCTCCGTGTCTGGAGAGCAGCCCGGCCCCGCGCTGCCCAAGGAGGTTTTCAGTGGCTCTCTCTTGTCCTCAGTGCCTAGCGCAGCTCCTCAGCATGTCACCATCACGGCAGTGGAGGATGGGAATGGCACAGCGCTCATCAGCTGGGACCCCCCTCCCCACCACGCACACAACGGCATCATCCGGGGCTACAAGGTGAGGATGTACCGTGCTCGGTGCTTACGGTGGGGACGGAGGTTAAAGAGCTAAATCGGCCGGGCTTGGCCAGGCTGCAGCTAGTAGGAACCTGGCGGGAGCTCTGGCTCGCGGAGGGATCTCGCCCGAAGGTGGGGAGGTGACCGGGAGGGTGCCAGGAAGCAGGGCCGTGTGCCCTGGGAGTGCTGCCGGGCTGGGCTGCATCCTGCCAGAGTGACACGCCCTCTCAGTCACTTTCAGGAGCATTCACAGGAGTCAGTGTTTGCTCGTGCAGGGATCTCGGGGGCTGCTCTGGTCGGGGCTGGAAGCAGCCCCCAGGGGCCGTGTGCCAGCTGGGCAGAGCTTCAGTGGGTGATGCCCCTTACACAGGACCTGGGGGCGCCTGGCAGAGGAGCCGCACCAGCTGAGGCCCCTCAGTGCCTGTGCAGTCCTGCCTTTAGAGTAGCTTGTGCTTGGAGTTCCTGGGGCTGCTTGTTGGGCCTGGAGTGGTGGGGATCACAGCTATCCATGGGGCCTGGGGCAGTACAGGTCCCAGCTGTCCATGGGGCCTGGGGTGGTGGGGGTCACAGCTATCCATGGGGCCTGGGGCAGTATAGGTCACAGCTATCCATGGGGCCTGGGGGTCACAGCTATGTGTGGGGCTTGGGGCGGTGGGAGTCATAGTTATCCATGGGGCTTGGGGTGGAGCAGGTCACAGCTATCCAGGAGGCCTGGGGTAGTGGGGGTCACAGCTGTCCATGGGGCCTGGGGTGGTGGGGATCACAGCTATCCAGGGGGCCCGGGCGGAGCAGATCACAGCTGTCTGTGGGGCCCAGGTGGTGCGGGTCACAGCTATCCATGGGGCCTGAGGTGGTGGGGGTCACAGCTATTCATGGGGCTTGGGGCAGTGCGGGTCACAGCTATCCATAGGGCCCGGGGCAGTGCGGGGGTCACAGCTATCCAAAGGGTCCAGGGCAGAGCAGGTCACAGCTGTCTGTGGGGCCCAGGGCAGTGCGGGTCACAGTTGTCTGTGGGGCCTGGGGTGGTGGGGATCACAGCTATCCATGAGGCCTGAGGCAGTGGAGGTCATAGCTGTCTGTAGGGCCCGGGGCAGTGGGGGGGTCACAGCTTTCAATGGGGCCTGGGATGGTGGGGGTGTATCTGGTCGTATGACAGTATCAGTGTCTGGGGGTATGACAGGTCTGGGTTTGTCACAGCCGTGCTAGCTCTGTCTGGGTGTGTTACAGGTCTGGTACCTGGGCAATGAAACTCACCATCGCTCTAACAGGACCGTGGATGGAGGGACACACAGTCTGGAAACAGTCTTGCTGCCGGCTGGGGTTAAATACTGTATCCAGGTGGCAGCCTTCAATGGAGCTGGGCTCGGGGTGCCCAGCAATGCCACATGCAGCAGCGTAGGTCAGAAATGTTTTGTTCGTAGAGCTCTTTGTCCAGCAGGAAACCCCCACATCCCCGTGATGGGCCCAGAGGGAGCCGGTGAGCACTGTGATCAGAGAGCCGGCTGGGGATGGTGGGACAGACAGATCGCTCGCTCACTTGCCCTCCCTTTGACGTTCTGGCTCCCCACGCTGGCACACTGGCCTGCTGGCTGTGCTCAGTTGCTTCCCTTAGAAACCCTGCTTCAGTCACCTGGACCCTTGGCACCATTGCCAGTTGGCCAGACTGGAGTTTTAGGGAAGTCTGCAGAGACCCTCTCGGGGGGCCGCACGGAGGTCATGCTCCTTGGTCTGTGTCCCTTCTCTGACGCCTGCCCAGTGGACCATTGGCTCAGGCAGCACTTGGGAGGGATATTTTTCTTCTCTGCATTTGACTCATTTCACGTGAGCCCCCAGACAGTGCTGGCTTTCCGCGGGGGCTTGGCTGGCACCTGGGACTAGGGAACGTTGGCTGATGGTTCGAGCCGGGAGCTGGCTGTCTGGAATCCGGTTCGGTTCCCGGCTCTGCCTGCCTCTCGTTGGGTCACCTTGGCCATGGCCCATCCCGCTCCCTTTCTGCCAGGTGTGCCGCTCACTGGGCTCCAGCCCACAGGCCCTGGGGGTGTGCCCGGAGTGGCGGGACCTGCCCAGCCCCGCAGGCTGGCTCCCTCTACCTGCTGGGCCAGTCTCTCCTGCCCCCAGCATTATCCCAGCTCTCAGCCTGGCTCCCCAGCGACGCCTGCACAGAGGGTGGACCCCAGCCCTGGAGCTGTGCAGGCAGGAGGCTCTTGTGCCCCTCCAAGCAGCAGCCCAGGTGTTGCTGAGGGGAGCAGGCTCCGTGGTAGCAAAGAGGGACTGGAGCCTGGGTGAGCGGGTGAGCAGGTCAGCTATACCCAAGGCACGGCTCTGCGTTGGACGAGCTCTGTGCTGCGGCCCCTCAGCCTGTCACCTCCACCTCTGATCCACCCCTTCCTTCCCAGAGCCCTTGGTGGGACAGACGGCCAGGACCCCGGCGGTGCTCTCCGTCAGCCACATCCTGGCAGTGATTCGCCAGCCTGTCTTCATCGCTAGTGTGGGCTCGCTGCTCTGGCTCGTGCTGATGGTGCTGGCTGTCTACCTGTGCCAGCACCACGCCAGGCATTACAGTCGAGAACAGCAGCATGCCCTGGGCAAAGGTGAGCGCGACTCTGGGGCTATGGAACTCGGAGTCCAGCTGTCTCCCAGCAGTCACTAGCATGGGGGTGGGGGGCAGCAGGGGCCCTGGAACGACACATTATGCCTGGGCTCAGTGAGTTTGAGAAACCCCAGCCCTTAGGGGCTCGGGCCAGTCCAGCTAAAGCAGGGCTCCCCACCCTCACCCCCGCTCACTGGGCCCTGCAGCCCCCACACAGCCCTGGACATTACACTGGGGCTTCGTCTTAGATGGCTCTGATTTCTGCTCAAGCGCTACCCTGGGAGATGGCCCCAGAAAGGAATCAGCAGGGCCCCTGCCCCGGGTGGTCCGGGGTGAACCCCAGGGGTTCCCTATCTCAGTGCTGTGGGAGCATGCCCAGGGGTTATCCAGAGACTGGTGCTGGGTCCGGTGAGGAGCTAGCCGAGTCCCCAGCATGGCGAGACCAGGTTGCAATCAGCTGTGGAGACGAGATGAAACTCAGGCAGGGGAAGACAGGGGCCTGCTGAGAAAGATGGCCAAGAGGGGCAGCAAACGGGCGCCATTCAGCTCAGGACAGTCTGCTGGAAGGGGAGCACCCTGGTCATTGCAAGGAGCTATCGCTGTGCAACTAACAACCTCCCTGCCTCTCTCCCAGGTCTGTGCCGATACTCCAGTGAAGACACCATCGTCAAGCACGCGTGAGTGATGGCTCGGCCCTACCACGGGCAGTAACCTGCCTGGAGAAAATGGTTTTGATCCCCACGGCATGGGCTGGCCTGTATCCCCACTCAGCAAGCCCGAGGGCGGCCCACTGACAGGAAAGATGTCTGCTTTATTCCTGACCTGCAGCCCCCTGCTATCCCAGCCCTGGACTCCCGCTCACATGCAACTCTGCCGGTACCCCTCACTCCCGACCCACAGCCCCTGCTACCTCAGCCCTGGGCTCCCCCCACAGCTCTGCCGGTGCCCCTCAATCCCGACCCCCAACCCCCTGCTGTCCCAGCCCTGGGCCCCACATGCAGCCCCTCAATCATAACCTGCATCCCTTTTCTATCCCAGCCCCAGGCCCCACATATGACCCTCTGTAAGACACCAAACAGCTTACAGTTTGCAGCAGTCCCTGCCAGCCCTACCTGTGCCCTGTGATGGTCCTGCAGGCACAAGGGGGTGAGCGCAGGCTGGAGGGGGAGCAGAGCCGGCTGGTCTCTGCTGGGGGGCATGTGATGGCTCTGTGATGAGAGGCTGCCAAGCTAACACCCCTGTGGCGTCCTGGTGCAGAGAGAGGCAGGTGCCCAGGGTGCTGTGAGTTACGCAGCGCTGGGGCTTTTCCCTACAACAGATGACCAGATCCCCCGCTCGTGTGGGTGCTGCGCAGCACCTGCCAGCAGGAGGGAGCCCGAACCTGCCCGCTGCCCACCCTGACACACCCCTGCCGGGGGAGGCAGGCCGAACCTGCTAGGGCTCCCCAGGCTGGGAACGCAGAGGATCTTCCCACTCCCTCTGCACTGCCTGAGAGCATAAAGGAGCGGCGCTGGCCCGAGCCTGGCCCAGTAACAGCACAGTGCTCCCCTCCCATGGCCAGGGCTGGAGCGGGGCACTAGCGCTGTGCTAGCCCCTTCCACACGGACACAGGAGGAAGATGCCACAGACTCACCCAGCCCGATGTGCCAGGGCTCTCCAGAGCAGAGCAAAGTTCCCACCTGGTGCCTTCACCTGTACGTCTCCTCCCCTCCCCAACCCCAGGATGGACGTGAGTGACTCCCCGTGGCTGGCTGACAGATGGAAAGCCACCTCCTGCTCCAAGACCTTCAGCAGCAGCAACAGCAGCAGGTCGAGCAGCCAGCTCCTGTGGGCAGAGACCAAAGACAGCCTGGACTTCCACCGCTCCAGTGAGTCCCTGCCACGCCACGCCGCGCCGCTCTGTTCCTGGCCATTCCCTGCCCGGACAGAGGCTCCCGTGCTGACCAGCCCACACCTCTCGCTGCACCTTCAGGGCAAAGTCAGGACCTTCCGCAGAGAAGATGACGCTCCGCGTGCGGGATCCCAGGAGCCCGGCCGCGGGCCGGCAGAGCTCCGCGTGCGGGATCCCGGGAGCCTGGCCGCGGGCCGGCTGAGCTCCGCGTGCGGGATCCCAGGA
The DNA here is from genome assembly GCF_013100865.1 of Trachemys scripta elegans. NCBI lineage: Eukaryota > Metazoa > Chordata > Testudines > Emydidae > Trachemys > Trachemys scripta. Next base: position 1,711,860 of record NC_048318.1, read on the forward strand.
GCTGCCTTTTCTGTTCTTCCCATGGCATCAGGGAAGGAGGCCAGACGGGAGAGGGTCTTCTCTGAATAGGGAGAGGGTGATTTTCTGCTGGGTTTTGCTGTGAGAAATTCAGGGCTGGTCTCCCTGGTGTTCCCCCGAAGGCTCCCCGGAGGACTGGGGAGCTAGCAGTGGGGATGGGGCCTGGTTCATTGCAGGGGAGGCGATGGAATGTCTGGGGTTCCTGACTGGGGCCTTTCAGCTTGCACTTGAATGCCACGGGTTGGGGGATGGGGAGGGTGAGAGCTCCAGATGGGGGTGTGGGCTGTGGGGTGGGGCCAGAAATGAGAGGTTCAGGGTGTGTGTATGGGGGGGCTCTGGGCTGGGGCAGGGGGTTGGGGTGCGGGAGGGGGTGAGGGCTCTGGCTGGGAGTGTGGACTCTGGGATGAGGCCAGGGATGAGGGGTTTGGGGTGCAGGAGGGGGCTCTGGGCTGGGGCAGGGGGTTGGGGTGTGTGGTGGGGTGCGGGCTCCAGGAAGGAGTTTGGGTGTGGGAGGGGGCTCAGGGCTGGGGGTTGAGGTGTGGGAGGGGGCTCAGGTTCTGGCTGGGGGTGTGGGCTCTGGGGTGGGGCCGGGGATGAGGGGTTTAGGGTGCAGGACGGGGCTCTGGGCTGTGCCAGGGGGTTGTGGTGTGGGGCGGGTGCAGACTCTGGGGTTGGGCTGGGGATGAAGGGTTTGGGGTGCAGGAGGGGACTGGGGGCTGGGGTTTGGGAGTGGGTGTGGGATGTGGGCTCCAGGAGGGCGTTTGTGTGCAGAAGGGGACTCTGGGCTGGGGCAGGAGGTTGGGGTGCGGGAGGGAGTTCAGGGTCCAGGCAGCACTTACTGCAGCTCCCATTGGTCACTGTTCCTGGCCAATGGGAGCTGCTAAGCCGGCACTCGGACGCCGGCAGTGGGCAGAGTCTGCCTGGCCATCCATGCGCCTAGGGGCCGCAGGGACCTGGTGGCCGCTTCCCGGAGCCTTGTGGAGCCAGGGCAGGGACAGGGAGCCTGCCTTAGCCCCAGACCCCTGCTGCGCCGCCGACCAGATTTTTAACGGCCTGGTTGGCGGTGCCAACCGGAGCCGCCAGGTCCCTTTTTGACCGGGCGTTCTGGATGCCTGGCAACCCTAGCTGTCAGTAAAGCAGCTTGCACAGAAACAGGAGGCAGCTTGCCCGAGGTCCCGGGAGAGCCAGGAAGGGAACCCCGGTCTGCAGGCCAGAGTCTGAGCCACAGGCCCCATCCAGTGCTGCTCGTGAGCCCTGGGCTCCACTTGGTGCTAGTGCCAGGGGTCTGGCCCTGGGCTCCGCCACACCAGGGAGGCCTGCTCCCTCACACAGGAGTCTCCGAGCTCGGCACTGCAGGGCAGCCCTGGGGACCCTGCAGCTGGGGCAGGCCTGAGGCAGGGCAGGAGGGAAGGCTGGGCCAGCCCTGCAGGGGAGCTGCCACTCGGGGAGACAGACCCCACTGCACAGTTATCCCCCCAGCCCCGGGCCAGGAAGGTGGGTGTATGGTGCAGGCTGGATGTGCTTTGGGTATGAGTGTGCAGGGGGTGTGTGCTGTAGACTGGGTGTGCCTTTGGGGTGTGTGCAGGGTCCGTGTGTGCTGTGGGGGCGGTGGAGGGAGCTGCGGGCTGGGTGTGTCTGTGAGGCCGGCGGTAGGGGAGAGCTGCGGGCTGGGTGTGTCTGTGGGGCCGGGGATGGGGGGAGGGGAGAGCTGCGGGCTGGGTGTGTCTGTGGGGCGGGGAGGGAAGAGAGCTGCAGGCTGGGTGAGGCTCATGGAGCCGGGAGCCTAACACAGCGTCTCTCCCCTTTCTCTCTGCAGCCGTGTCCTTTGACAGGCCGAGCCAGAGCTCCCAGATCCCAGCCGTCCCACGGGGTCCCGACAGCAGCAGCCTGTACAGGGTGCTCTATGTCGACCTTCCTGCCAAGGACATGCAAACCTTCCACCGCCCCCCGCTGCCCAGCACCCCTGGCCCTCACCGCAGAGCCGCGGAGCCCGGGGGACCCACAGACCCCAGGCTTGGGCCCCGTTACAGGCAGAGCCTCGGCGTGGAGAGCAGCTGTGCAAGGGGAGCCGAAAAGAGAGGGCTGTGGAAGCCAGCGGGCCCCGGGCCCCCCAGCCTCACCCTGCAGGGACCCTTGGAGAGCAGCAGCAAGAGAGGTAAGGGCTGCGGGAAGTCCCAGCTGGGAGCTAGGGGCTCTGACCTCAGGGTGGCTGGGCCTGCATTCAGGGGCTGCAGGGTGCCACGCGGGCACACGGGCCTAGCGGGAAGGGTTGGCGTTTCCCTCCTGATCCACTGAGCCCGTGGCAATGCGCTGCCCTGCCACACTGCGCCCTGCACGTGCTGACACCAGCACAGACGCCGGGACCGCCATCGACCTTAGCCTGCCACAGGCCCCAGCAGGCTCAGCCTTTCCCCAGCGTGGCCATCCCACTGGGCGTAAGCCCCACCGAACAGCCCGGCCACAGCCTGGTGCCGTGCCCCTGGCATTCCCACCCCCACCCCCCCAAGGTCTGGCCATGGGCCTGCTCCCCAAAGCAGCCCTGCGGCTGTTCTGCTGGCGTCACAGCCCAGCTGGGCCTGCCCATGGAGGGGACTCGCCCAGGCGCTCCCCTGCCCCGGTGGTTGGCCATGGCCTTTCTTCGTTCTTTGCCCTTGTCCTGGCTTCACACCGGGGTCTGGATCTGCACCCGGGACGAGCCCTGTGAGCTCCAGCATGGCTCCCAGCAGGGTGTTGGGAGAAGGGCAGCGCACTGGCCCAGCCGGTCCCTTCCCCTGGCCCCGCGACACAGAAGGGCGCCAGAGGAGGGGAGCAGCGGGAGCGCTGGCAAGTGTTGTCTGGCTTCCTGCGGCACTGGCTGAGGGAGCACAGGGCTGGTGTGTGCCCCGGGGAGGGGGCCAGGACCACACTGACAGCAGGGGTCAGGAGCCCAGTCTAGCCGTAGCACAGAGCAGCAGGGGGCAGACACCGAAGCCAGGGCTGCTGGGTTGTGTGTGTGCCCCTGTCTGGGCCTGTCCCACACTGAGCAGTGGGGACCAGAGCTCTCCCCCTCTCCCCCCACACCTCTGTGCTCTGAGTCCAATGGCTGAACAGCCCTCGGGCAGCGCAAAGTATTGCTGGCATCGTACCCCCCCCATGCCCTCAGCAACAGCCCTGCCCTGCGTCCCTCAGCCTATGCCACCCACCACCACTGTCCCACATGCCAGCTGCACCCTGTCCTTGCATCCAGCTCCTGGCAAACCCCAGGGAGGGAAACACATGCTGATTCCAGCAGCCTCACTGCCTTCAGAGGGGCTGCCAATGTGGGAGAGGGAGGCTGCTGTGGAAGGGGTGCTGAGGGAGGCTGGAATTTAATTATCTCCAGAGTTCAGGGACAAGCCAACACCAGGGAGGTTAGAGAAAGCCCATGGACCCTGGTTACTTGCCACGAGCTGTGCGGTGAGCGCTCCCTCCCTGAGCTGCCCCAGGGTGCTGTGCCGTGCTGGGGTGCAGGTCGCTGGGTGACAGCGTAGCCGCTCCTCCGTCCGAGGCGCTGTCTGCACCTTGGGCCCCAGCTGCTCTGCCTTTGGGGATTTCAGCCAAGACAAGTGCATCCAGAGTCCAGTTCGGGGGGAGGCAGCACCGGGGAGTGACTTTGGCCCCCGCCCCAGATACGTGCACTTGAGTGGGCAGCAGGGACACTACATGCTGTGGGGAGCCAACACCTCACCCCAGGACAGTTGGCCTGGCCACTCTAGCGCAGGATTCACTGGTGGAGTGAGATCCCCATGTGATGGGATCCCCCCGGGGTGCCACCAGGGACTGGGGTACCAATGAGCCCTCTGACTCACGAGCCTGGGATCCCTTTCCCACTGTGCTGCTCCCGGTCCTACACTTCCACCAGCATTCGCACAGGTAGGGACACACCCAGCTGGAGTTATATGCAGGCTCTCTGACCAGCCACTGCATGCACCAACAACAGAGAGGCTACCGCCAAAATAACCACCAGCTTCCCAGCCTAGGACCCCCCCGCCCCCCGCCCCCCCGTCTCCGGAGTATAAACCCAAAATTATACCATCTTGCGCTGCACAGGGGACTGTACAGTGCAAGCCCCTCAATGTGGACAGGAAATGCAACAGCCCCTGCCCCTTGAGCTAAGATTCCCAAGCACTTCATTCCAAACTTACTGGTTCAGATTAAAACAGAAAACAAGTGTATTACCTACAAAAAGATAGATTTTAAGTGATTATAAGGGATGGCCAACAGATCAAAGCAGATCACCTAGCAAATAAACAAAAACGCAAACTAAGCACTAGAAAGATAGGATATGAATTAGCAAATTCTCACCCTGGCTGATGATACGAGCAGGTTGGCAGATTCTTAAGGCACAAGCTACACTTGTTTTGCAGCTTGGATGCCCCAGGGTTTTCATACACAGGCTAGAAATCCCTTAGCCTGAGTGCAGCACTTCCCCAGTTCAGTCTTTGATCCGCAGGTGTTTTCCGGAGTCCTCTTGTGTGGGGCGCGAAGAACCAATGATGTCGCTCCCTGCCTTCACAGAATCATAGAATATCAGGGTTGGAAGGGACCTCAAGAGGTCATCTAGTCCAACCCCCTGCTCAGAGCAGGACCAATCCCCAACTAAATCATCCCAGCCAGGGCTTTGTCAAGCCTGACCTTAAAAACCTCTAAGGAAGAAGATTCCACCACCTCCCTAGGTAACCCATTCCAGTGCTTCACCACCCTCCTAGTGAAAACGTTTTTCCTAATATCCAACCTAAACCTCCCCCACTGCAACTTGAGACCATTGCTCCTTGTTCTGTCATCTGCCACCACTGAGAACAGTCTAGATCCATCCTCTTTGGAACCCCCTTTCAGGTAGTTGAAAGCAGCTATCAAATCCCCCCTCACTCTTCTCTTCTGCAGACTAAACAATCCCAGTTCCCTCAGCCTCTCCTCATAAGTCATGTGCTCCAGCCCCCTAATCATTTTTCTTGCCCTCTGCTGGACTCTATCCAATTTTTCCACATCCTTCTTGTAATGTGGGGCCCAAAACTGGACAAAGTACTCCAGATGAGGCCTCACCAATGTTGAATAGAGGGGAATGATCACGTCCCTCGATCTGCTGGCAATGCCCCTACTTATAAAGCCCAAAATGCCATTAGCCTTCTTGGCAACAAGGGCACACTGTTGACTCATATCCAGCTTCTTGTCCACCATAACCCCTAGGTCCTTTTCTGCAGAACTGCTGCCTAGCTATTCGGTCCCTAGTCTGTAGCAGTGCATGGGATTCTTCTGTCCTAAGTGCAGGACTCTGCACTTGTCCTTGTTGAACCTCATCAGATTTCTTTTGGCCCAATCCTCTAATTTGTCTATGTCCCTCTGTATCCTATCCCTACCTTCCAGCGTATCTACCACTCCTCCCAGTTTAGTGTCATCTGCAAACTTGCTGAGGGTGTAGTCCACGCCATCCTCCAGATCATTAATGAAGATATTGAACAAAACCAGCCCCAGGACCAACCCTTGGGGCACTCTGCTTGATACCAGCTGCCAACTAGACATAGAGCCATTGATCACTACCCGTTGAGCCCGACGAACTAGCCAGTTTTCTATCCACCTTATAGTCCATTCATCCAGCCCATACTTCTTTAACTTGCCAGCAAGAATTCTGTGGGAGACCGTATCAAAAGCTTTGCTAAAGTCAAGGAATAACACGTCCACTGCTTTAGCCTCATACACAGAGCCAGTTATCTCATCATAGAAGGCAATTAGGTTAGTCAGGCATGACTTGCCCTTGGTGAATCCATGCTGACGGTTCCTGATCACTTTCCTCTCCTCTAAGTGCTTCAGAATTGATTCCTTGAGGACCTGCTCCATGATTTTTCCAGGGACTGAGGTCAGGCTGACTAGCCTGTAGTTCCCCGGATCCTCCTCCTTCCCTTTTTTAAAGATGGGCACTACATTAGCCTTTTTCCAGTCATCCGGGACCTCCCCCCATTGCCATGAGTTTTCAAAGATAATGGATAATGGCTCTGCAATCACATCCGCCAACTCCTTTAGCACCCTCGGATGCAGCGCATCCGGCCCCATGGATTTGTGCTCGTCCAGCTTTTCTAAATAGTCCCAAACCACTTCTTTCTCCACAGAGAGCTGGTCACCTCCCCCCGATGCTGTGCTGCCCACTGCCTTGCAGATCTTTAACATATGGTGGGACCCTTTGTCCCAAACTCAGTTTGTGGAAAAACACAGACATCCCAAGATGGAGTCCAGAGTCATGTGGCCTGGTCATATGCCCTTGCATACCTTGCTGAGTCATAACAGCCGTTACTTACAGGCTGTCTGGAAAGTTCACAGGAAGGTTAAGTTCTTCCAGGGTTCATTGTCTTTGCCACCACCCAAATGCAAAAAAAAAAAAAAAAACCCTTGGACCCAGGAAGGAGCACTGGGGAATTCCTCCCTGTGGGATACCCTCAAGCCCTTTCACCCCCCTCCGGGGAAGAGCCAAGAAAGAAAACAAAGGAAATTAGCTGTTGCTACCAGCTAATCAAACAACACGTGCACAAACCTCTTAGGACACCAAAAATCCAATCCTGTTCTTAAAAAGGGTAAATGTTATTAAAAACAAAAAGGAAGAAACTACATCTGGAACTTAGGCATTTTGCTAAATCGTAAAAGAAATAATTACAAAAATTAAGCATCGAGATAGCTCTCTTGGGGTTCAGCTTAAAGGTTGCAAGCAAAACAAAAGCATCTGGGGTTAGCACAGAGGAGATCCACAAGCCAAAATAAAGAAATAAACCTAATCGTGTCTATTTAAACATGCCCTGTCCAATGATTTCTTCTAGGTATGGAAGATGAATTTTTATACCTGGTTCAAGCCTTACACAGCATTGCTGCTTAAAGCATTGCTGCTCTGTGTCTCCTTCTCCGGAGAACAACAGACAAAGGGAAAGTTTCTTTCCCAATTTTAAAAAGGTTCTAGCTTCCCATTGGCTCTTTTGGTCAGGTGCCCACTTTTTCTTTTTCTTTTTCTTTACCTGGGGGACTTTTTAACCCTTTACAGGTAAAGCAAGTAGAGAACAGCTACGAAGAGGGATTTTACAGCTAACTGGCTGGCTGGGTGTCCATCAAAGGGAGCTACTCCCCCCCCCCCCACATACTTCATTTATCACACTTCACATGACCCATCTGGTACAAAATGCACCATAATTATACCATAATCATATCATAATAATATTACTGTGAATAAAATGGGGTGCAGTGTCACACCCCGTCCCTCCTGCCCTACAGAGTTCCAGAGAATTTAAGGTGCATCAGGATCACCTGCTCTGACTTCTCCAGAGACCCTCATCCAGGTGCCCCGTCATCTTGCCCAGTAACTGGTGTTTGCCTGGGTGCTGAGCCTAGCTCTTTCCAACCCAGGCCTCTAGGAACACCTGGCCTAGGTGCTGGAAATAGGGGTACTGGGGGTGTTGCAGCACCCCCTGGCTTGAAGTAGTAATAACAACTCAAACACATGGTTTCCACCTTCAACACCCCCACTATAAACATTGCTTCACTGACACCTGGTTTCATAGGAAGTGAATTCACTGATTTCCGTGGTCGAGGAAGGACGGTTGAACAAAGAAGATGATTGAGTTCATAATCTCTCATAGCTGGAAATCGTCCATCAGCAACTGCAGAACTCTTCGGTCTGCCAAGCCTGGCAACAGCGACCACTAATTAGTCTCTGCATGTTTCTGTCTTAGATTAACGAGCATAGGCAAAGCGACGATTGGGTTACCAGAATTCAAATGATCCAACCTAAAATTCAATAGCATTCGAAACCGCAGTGCAACTGAAATCTCAAACAGGGTTGAGACTGCCAAAGTATACTGGTTCTCCCTCCGCCTGCATGGGCTTCAGATCCCAGATAACAGGTCCACAGGAATGCCACAGATTCCTGCTGCCTACTTTTCCTTATGTGTCTTTACATCTTTGTGGATTTTGGTGGATTTGCCAGGATAGTTTTGCATGGAATGGGTAAACTCAGCAACAGCCTTAATGTCAGGGTCCCGCAAAGCTGAGAGTGTATGTACCAGCTGGCTGACATGTTCCCTCCAGCGTGCCACACACTCCACCTCTGCACTGAGTAGCTGATCAGAACTGGAGTCGACCACACCAAATGAAAGCTCTTTCTTGGGGGTGAGCTCCACAAGTGTTTATAGAAGGAGGCAGAAGATTCCTCGAGGATGACAACTTTGACTCCCATAAGAGCTTTGTGGTCATATTGCTATCAGGGCCGGCTCTGGCTTTTTTGCCGCCCCAGGCAAAAAAGCCTCCCACCGCCTCCCGCCCCCCGGCGGGGAGTGCAGCAGGGGAGGGCGCCGAGCCCGGCCGCGGCCCCGCTCTCCTCAGCCGGCCAGAGCACCAGGGGAGGGCGGCCCCGCCCGGCCGCGGCTCCGCTCTCCCCAGCAGCCGGAGCGCCAGGAGGAGGGCGGAGAGCCCGGCCGGGGCCCCACTCTCCCCGACCGGCCGGAGCGCCGGGGGAGGGCGGCCCCGCTCTTCCCGGCCGGCCGGAGCACCAGGGGGAGGGTGGCGAGCCCGACCGCGGCCTCGCTTTCCCCGGGTGAGCGCCGCCCCCCTCCAGGTGCCGCCCCAAGCACATGCTTGGAGGGCTGGTGCCTGGAGCCAGCCCTGATTGCTATGACTGTCCTTGATCCCCAAAATGGCTAAGAAGCCCTGGATCTCCATTAACACCTTAGCCGTGTTTGAACAGTGTGGCATGGCTCATTTGGGAGGTGATATGGTCACGTGTTGTAAGCTAAATAACATTTGTAATCACGCAATGCACAAAACACGGACTGAAACATGACTGAAAAGAAGCTGGACACCAGTCAGATGAAGCATTTCTGAATATCAAAAATATCAAATGGTTCAAACTCAAGTTGAATGAAGAGACCCATTTTCTAGCTACACAGGTCCCGCTCTCTCGAACAGTCGCCCAGCGCTCTAAGAGGACACGGTTATCTGCTCCAAATGCCTCCCAGCTTCCCTGCAAAAATCACCTTTGATTTGGAGCTGGACGGAAAGGACGCCCTGGAGGACCTACAACACGATGGCTGGATGCTGTTGACAGACACCTGTCCCTCACTGGCATCCTGCCCTGTCACGTGCCAGATTTGGCTCATCATGGAGTCGCAAACACGTTCAGTGATCTCTACTCTGGCCAAGCTACTAGACAATCGCAATGATCCCTTCTGGTCTTCGAATCCATGACTCTAGGAATCCACATGGCCCTTCCCTGTACTCTGGGGCCAGTCAGGGCCCTGCTCAGCACCCGTGTAAGGGGATGTCTGTGATTGCAGTACGGGGAGATCTAGCTAGATCGAAGCTACCTCAGGGAACAGCAGCAGCGAAGTTGCGGCAGCACCAGCAGAGAATGTACCCGGGGTCCTTGGTGGGCAGGGCTAGCCTGTATCACCCCCATGCTGCAATGGCTTCACTGCTGCTGTTACCTGATCTTGCTTTGATCTAGCTAGATCTGCCCTTTCTGCAAACACACCTGCAGCTGCAGCGTAGACAGACTCATAGGCTTGAAAGTTATATTGGCATAGCTACGTCAGTCAGGGGTATGAACCAATCACACCCTGACCGGGGTAGCTCTGCCCACCTAACCCCCGGAGTAGACACAGCTATGCTGACAGAAGAGGGCTTCCATTGACATTATCAAGCTGTCTGGAGTGGCTCACAACCATGAGTGCCAACCCAGTGCAGACTGGCACAAACCTGGGCACAAACCCCAAACGGGTGCTGTGTTTCACAGTTAGAATTCACCAACCCAGTGACAAGTGTGAACTCCTCCAACACTGTAACAGCCTAACCATGGAGTCACAGACAGTCCCCTTGGGCACTCCAGTCCATCCTAGATGGTCCCTTACACCAAAAACCACAATACTCAGGTTATCTCCAGTCACAAAGGACAAGTCACTTACCCCAGGTCAATGACACCTCAGATCTCAAACCCAAGACAACGGCTGTAGCCAGTCCTATAATAAACTAACTAAAGATTTATTGGAGAAGAAAAAGAAATGAGAGTTAAGGACAGGGTTAAAGCAGTAAACACACACACAAATGAGTTACAGTCTTAGGTTCTAAAAGGTAACAGAAGTTTCTATAATCAGCAAGCTCTATATGGCCTCGCTCTTGCGTACCCTTAGAAGTCTTTGCCCCGCACAGTTCAAGCAGCATAGAGATAAAGTTCCTTCTGGCCAGGCATTTTTATTCCCTTCCCCCAGAGTTCGAAGGGATGGGACGAGCACGTCTACTCTTCAGGGGTATGAGGGGAGCAATCAGCGAAGTCTTTCGTGCACTGATGTCCCACAATGGCTTGTCTGGTGTCTGTAGACCTTTTGTGTGGGCAGCAGATAACCTCTTGTGGTGAACGAGTATTTCACACCTGGCCGTGCTTCCTCATGACCCGGGGCTTTGCAGGTTCATAGCAAACGCTTCTCTAGTTACAGAGAAAATATGTAAATGTTGCCCTGTAACATGGGATACAGATGTTATATGTGAGATTAACACATGCAGCAACTCACAAGCATGTCATAAAGTGCCAACACCGAACACATTATAGCTCTAACATCCGTTGTAACAATGCTAACACACTGGTGAGCCAGGCTGGTTTCCAGCTGGGCATTTGTCAGGGAGGCCGGGGGGCCTTGGCGTGAGCTGGCACCTGGCCTGGCAGTGTTGCAGACATAGCTGATGTTCTCTTCTGCCAACGTTGGCTGCATCTACGGGACACGGCTGTGCCGGGATAGCTGTGCTGGTGTAGTCTCCGCAGTGTGGCTGTACCCCAAGCCGGGGCAGCCTGGGGGCCCTAGGAAGCGAATAGCTGTGGTGCAGCGTGCACCACCCCGTCCAAGCGGTGCTGGGGGCAGAGCAGGGCAGGCCGGGGGGACTGCGCAGGGGGATTCCCAGGCTCAGTCACAGAGTGAAGTCGAATGGGGACTGGGCCCGAAACCTCCTCACAGGCTCCTCCATGCTTGGTGACAAGTCCAATGCAGCAGCCACTGTCGCGGGCCAGATTCCAGGCACCACCACTGGCTTCAGTGGGCTCACCCCCGTCTGCACAGCTCCAGCTGAGAGCAGGTCTGGCCTGAGAGGGGCAGCTCTGGTTATCCCCCACCACTGTCCCACTGCTCACCCCTCCTCTCCTTCTCCCCCAGAGCTGCAGCAGGCGCACAGCACCCCTGTGCTGTCACCCAGCCTCCCGGCATACTCCACCAGCCCTAGCAGAGCGCCCAGCACCAGCAGCTCAGGAAAGCGTCACGCAGGCAAAGGTGAGCAAAGCCACGGCTGCCCCACGGACCCTCCTCCAGCCCTGGTCCCGGAGCGCTGAGGCTGCAGCACCAGGCCAGGCTGCCCTTCCTCAGTAGCCTGGGGGCTGGAAGGGAGGGGCGCTGGGGAAGGTCAGGACACCTGGAACTCCAGCTCTGCAAGGCAGCAGTGGGGTGCAGAAGAATTTCCTGGGTGCTCTGCAGGCCTGTGAGTGCTATGGGACCTTGTGGGACACTGCAGGAAGTTTGGAGGAGATTGGGTTCACCCATGGGGCCCTGTCGTAGTCAGGGAGGTGCACGGGGGGCTGTTTGCCTACAAGGCTCTCTAGGGGGTGAGGCTGTGTTAGCGGAGGAGGTGGTGCTGGATGGCTGCATTGGTGGCAGGAGCCTCTGGGCACTTTGTTAGTGGGAGGTCTGGGGGGCTGTGTTAGCAGGCGTGTCTCTGGGGGTCTGTGTTACCCTCTGGAGCTCTTGGGTTGGGGAGTGTCTGGGGGGCTGCATTAGTGGGGGAGTTTTTGGGGGGCTGTGTTACCCTGTGGAACTCTTGGGCTGGGGAGTGTCTGGGAGGCTGCATTAGTGGGGGAGTTTCTGGGGGGCTGTGTTACCCTGTGGAACTCTCCGGTGGGGGGCAGGGGATGTAATATTCCCTGGTCTTCCGTGAACCTCTGGCCATGAACCCAGGGCCTTCCCCCTCCACACACTGCGGCTGGCTGGAGCCATTTGCTGGCATCGCTTCCCTGACAGTGGGTGGAGATGCCCGGGGGCCAGCCTACTTGGCCCCCACTGGGGCTCATGCCTGGCCAGGGAACTCAAAGGCTGGGCTTGTCTGGGGCCTGGAGACTCAGCTTCCTCTGCTGCTCCCTAGGGACTCTCACTGGCCCCCCATCTCTCCCCTCGGGTACCCCCAGGCCCCTCTCCTGCTCCTCTGTACACCCCACCCCCACTCCCTCACACTGCCAGACGCTCGGGCTCCCCCAGCTGCCCTCATCCTTCGGCACTTGCCCCCTCACTGTCCACATGCTCCTGCTCCACCTTGTCCCCCAGGGCTGGTCCCCCTCTGCCGCCCTGGCCCCACTCTCCTGGAGGCTGGGGGCAAGCAAGGGGAAGGTGTGGGAGCCTTGTGAGGTCTGCATGGCCTGGGGAGCTGCACTGGGAACCATGGCCAGGTGCTGCCATCCCAGGCCGGGCCCCAGCGAGGGACAGCGGGACATCTGGCCTGCAGCTGGGAGCATGTCCCTGGCCTCTTGCTGCTGGCCCTGGCCACTGAGTGAGGTGGATTCCTTCCTTGGAGCATCTCTTGCCCTAGCTGCAGACACCTTCCTCCAACGCCACGGACCACACTGAGCAGAGCCACCCTACCCAGAGGCACCTCTGAGATGGCAGCCTGGGCTTGCCTAGGGCAGAGCTGGCAGCATCCAGGCCTGGGCAAGATGAGGAGACTGGCAGGAGAAAAGGAGGCGATTCTGTAAGCCACCTCCCTGGGGCTCCAGGCCCGGCCGGGGGACGGCAAACGCCTGGGGGCAGGACTGGAGTCTGTTACCCCCTTCCTGACCGTCCCCATGCCTGGGCTGCTGTGAACAGTTTGGAAATCCATTGCCTCTCCTGCGCTCCATGCGGCGCTGAGCCAGCCAGGGCGGCCATGTCTAGATCTCACTGCCCAGCCACGTAGGGCATCACTGCCCAGTGGAGAGACCAGCCGGAGTGGCTCTGCGTTCTGCCAGGGCTTGCACTACTAGAGAGTCGGCAGCAGGGGGCACCAGCGCCCCACGCACAGCCGCAGCCGGGGCTCTTCGGTAGGGAATCCCCCAGCCCGGCCCTGCCCTGCCCAGTGCTCATCCGATGCACCCCTAGCTCTGCCCCCCAGCCACGGGGATGCAGAGTGGCTATGCTAGTGCTGCAGGAGAGACAGGGGGGGCACTATGCTGGGCGCTGCCCCTCCAGCCGCTCACCAGGGCTGCTCCCCCATTCGGCACACCCCGTGGCTGGGAGTTAGGCTTGCAGCCCCAAAGGCAGGGCGGGCTGGGCTGCTGGGACTGATTAATTAGGGTTACCATACGTCCGGATTTTCCCGGACATGTCCGGCTTTTGGGGGCTCAAATCCCCGTCCGGGGAAAATCGGGAGGGCTCGGCCGGGGCCTCTTTGTCTGGGGTCGGCGGTGCGGGGCCGGGGTCG